>NC_141596.1:14008854-14152810 GCF_047967505.1 Dipteris shenzhenensis
TTGGGAGCAATTTCCTAGTGTGGTGGCAAAAAGGATGCATGCAAAGATAATGTTTGAGTACTTTCAGGATGCACAATATGCTCCTCATATTCAAGGATCTTCACATGAAGGAGATCAAGCTCAGACTTCGATGCAGGGGCAAGAAGAACATGCACACTGTCACAAATGTGTAGAACATGAGCGCAAACTTCTAGAGTAAGAAATGGTGGATGTAACTAAGGATGATGAAACACAAGCCTTGAGTGCATGGGAATTAAAAAAAATTGAAGAAGATCAAGGTCGATCCACTGCAGTTATGCTAGACGCTCTTGCTAGCAAACCACGACATGAAATGCACAAGGCTAGTACTGCAAGAGCCATGGTTCCAAGCAGTCAAAAAAGGCATCGTCCCACTGTAGAGAAAGATCATGTGGATGAAAAACGGTTAAAATAAGAGAAACATGAAGAAGACTCAGAACCCAAGGCTGAAAATAATCAGGATGAACTCACATCAATCAAAAATCTTAATCTGCGTCTTAATGAAGCAGTAACAGATGATGATGTGGGATATATCTGGGGTCAAAGGACGTGGTTTGTGAATGCCAAAGATGTGGAAGCTACAGCTATCTTTTCTAATAGCCGAAGCCTTGATATATCCTATGCACTGCAAATATACAAGGCTTTGAGAGATGGAAAGAAACCTGTGGCAAGCAACGTGGTCCTGCGCCCAATAATGTTTTGTCCAATCAAAAATAGCTTTCTAGATCAAATAACATTTACAGGGCCTACACATTTCGAGGAAACCTTCAGTCGATTCTTTAAAGACACTCTTAAAAATATTCCACATGAAAAGGCGAAGAGGCACAAGGTGAGAATATGCTAAAAGAAGCAAAGAAGGAATTCCTCCTTCATTGCAGCAGATTCCAGCCCATTGATGGTCAACATTGGGCTTATGCTTGTAATCAGATTACAAAAGAAGCAAAGGAGGTCAAAAGACTCACTTCAGAGGTCTTACAGAAGGCAATGGTTATATGGACAACATTTGGTTCTCCAAATCCTGATTTGAAGCGAAAGGTCACAAAAGCAAATGCCGACACACTCACAAACTTCTATACTTCTTTGAGTGCAGTTGTGCCTAGGGGAACTCAAGAGCGAGAAGAAAATATGACAAGCCTCAAGGTGGTGAGGGACAGATATGCCGACTACACTTCTATCATATTTCATCCTGTTGAAGTGTTCAATGAGATGCTTGAAACATGCATTGCTTGTGAGTGTGGATAGTTGACCTATGAAGCTCCTTTGTTTATCTCCGAAAAGTCAAAGGTAATGGATAAGAAGGAGTTGACGGCAAGGATGTGGAGGCCTATAAAGTACTTACCTGACAAGTATGCATCCATGGCAACATAAACACTTTTAAAGAAAGAATGGTTTTTGGAAAGAAAGACAAAGACCACTGCATGGAAGAATGCATCAATGTATAGGTGAGGCGTGATGCAGTGCATAGTGCCATTAAGTATTTGCTGTTAGAGAAACAAATTCCACTTAGTCATTGTAACATTGATTATAATGTGGTCAAGCATATAACTTCTTTGTCAACACCCAAGGTAAAGCTATGGGCAAATAGGTGGATTAAAAAGGATGAAGATGGGTTAGAAATAGTAACCTCTTACATGAGAAAAGAAATCCCACAACAGGTGGTTGCATATGTGGAAAGATTAATCAGCGAGATAAGGATGCTGACAGATATGCACCAAAGCTTTCAATTCAATGTAGAGGTTACGGCAGAGTCTGGAAAGCTTGTGAACTTCAGGGGAGTTTCAGAAGATGACTTCATCAAGAATGAGTCAGCATGGGACAAGCCACAACTATTCTTCATCAATGAAGTTTCTAGTGATGATATCCATAACTTCATTGATAGAATAGTATATACCACCATTAGCAAAGTGGCAATTTGCAACATTGTCATTTTTGTTGATAAAAAAGACAAAGAAGCCATGCAGGTTACTCTAGAGCGAGCATATTCATCAGATTTGAAGATCTATAGTGGTGTTTATGCAGCAAAGAGAGGCAAGAGAGAATGTGGCATAGCGATTCAATCTCTTGAATCATTCTTCTTGTGTATGCGAAGTCCCAACCCTGATCACTCCTTACAAAAGAACATAAGAGGGAATTCAAATAATTTGAGATTGATGCTAGAAGAGCAAGATATTCCCAGGTCCATACATTATCAAAAAAACAACTATGGAAGTCCTGCAAAAAGTGGGAGTCTCTTGCTTACCATGATGGAGAATTTGCTACTGACAGGTTGGGAGGTCACCTTGTGTAGGATGGGATATTTATTTGAGGATCTCCTCAGAAAAGGCAACTCCACAAATATTATTGAAAACAAGCATTTCATGGCTTATTTTTAGCTTCAAGTAGATCTAACCACAGGCTATGAAAAAGAGGTAGAGCACAAGGAGACTGATGACATGGATGATGACCTTGAAGATCATAATGTCCCAGTTGATGATGATGAAAAGATGGACTTACATGACCCATTCAGAGAGAGGTTGGTGGATGAAGAGAAAAATGATGATGCCTTCTTTGATAATTGAAGATGGAGCAGTAGCAAATAGATGCTCTAGGGGCAGTAGAGGAGATAATGGACCAGCACCAAGATACTGTACAGGACAGGATGGAGCAGCAGAAAACAGATTCTCAAAAAAATGATGATACAGAGAGCTTGGACCATGTAGAGCATCCTCTGGATCAAGCTATAGATAAATAGAAAATGGTTGTCAGAAATATGTTCTACATGTAAATTAAACACTTCTGTACAAAATTTTACTTTATTGAATACAATACCTTTGTTTATGGAGTCTGTGTTATCTCAATTTTTAAATTTTCAATGTCTTTGCATTTTATTGAACTCTCTCTTCTTTTGAGCACCTGCAAAAAAGCAATATGAATCAATAGGGTAAAGTAAACTAATAGTAGTGCTTAATGAGACTAGGATAAATCAGATGGTGTACCTTTTTATTGTTGTAGATAAATAAAAAGTCCTTTGAAATAGAACCTTCTATCTCAAACAGAATGTCATTGCGCAATTGAGCTAGGGAGCAACATTCTCTTAATGAGATATTGACTAGCACATCACCATTCTCAACAACATCAATATCAAGAAGTTTATTTTTTGCACCAAAAGAATCTTCATCTTGATCCATTGGGACTAGTTTTGTACCTAGCATTCGACTATGCTTATAATAAAAAGAAAAAATAAAATTTTGTGATGCAACCATGTACTTCAGTTGCACAGAAGGTTGGACAACCTTACAAAACACTGAACTACATGTCTTCTTATCCCAACCTTTATCCAAAAATTGTGGCATGCATGCCGAACTTGTTGCTTTAACTGTGAACATTGTTTTTGAAACCTTCACTGGAAAGGTATTAAACAAGTCCACAAAAACTGTGAGAGGCATGCATAAAGAAATTTTTATTATCCTTGTGGCAATATTGGGCCTCAGAGCTTTCTGTACTTCTTTGAAAAGCTTGGCCCTATATGCCTCTGTAACACTAAAATGTGGGTGAGACCAATCCATTGAATTCCATGCCAGAAGATCTTGTTTCCTTAACACACCATGTGTGTTAGCATTGTCCCAGCAACTGATAAAAATGATCAGTAAAAAATATACCTGATTGAGCTAGCTCTGTTGCACATCAACCTTGGTATTGTTGTTCTCCTATCAATCCATGCAAAACATCTATAAATCCCAGAATACAATTGATGTTTTGCCATGTCTCATACGATGAAGGGTATAAATCTAAAATAAAACAACACAAGAATGTCAATAAGCAAAGAAAGAAAGCTTCATCTTAAAAATCCATACACCTCGTAAAGAAAAAAACCACAATAGAAAAATATACAATTAGGCCTGTGCTGCGGAAGATCATTTGGATAGTCTCACAAGACAAGTTCTTTATGCATGTACACATGCTGAATCAAAACTTCTTTCACCGATATCTTCCCTCTGGTGATTTTAAAATCTTGTACTCTTCCCTTCCATGATGCCAAGAAAATGTTTTTTGTCTGGGGTCTTTTTCTTTTGCTAGGTTGCATGAGCACCCATGCTCCTTTTGAAACACTAAACCTTTCCCAAGTTCCTTCTGTTTTGACTGTACTTGAATTCTCTACCGAAGAAATAGAAGAAGCAGGTCGACGGGGTAAGGATGTGTGGTATAATTCTGACTTCATAGCATTATCATCCACAGAGCGTCTTCCACAAGAACGGCCATGGTTTTTATTCACCATGGAGACCTTGTGAATCTGTAACAATAGCAAAGTAATGTAAACAAGATAACAAATTGAAGTTTTAAGAAAGAGAAAGTAGGCAGACAGACAGTTGACAAGAAACATCTTACTCTATGCCAAACAAGATCAAGGGAGCAGTTTTGGAAAAGAAGATGCTACTGCACAATGAGGTAGTGGTGTAGAATGGTAGACCTTTCGAAGGAAAGGCAGCACAACATTTCAAAGTTCAAAGGAAGGTGGAAGCAGGAAGGCCCTTGTCAGATAAAATGTCAGACTAGATTCTATCTTCATGTCCAAAGATCTTGTGAGAATAAAAAACCAATCTCCACATTAATGTAGCACGCTTGTACCTACATAAAGTATTGTTTCTTTTTTCTATTTTCTCTTATTTTCGTGAATTTTCAATGTTATGTTGGCCCTCTATTGATTGGTTGAGAGCTTATTTTTCCAAACCGTAAAAGGCCCCAAAATGAGCTTCCTTTCTTCCTAATGATAACATGTCACGCCATTTTTTCTAATTTGATTTTTAAAAATCTTACTTTTGGTCTCTTTTAACAATGTGATGTCCTCTTTTTTTAATGTAATCTAGTTTTAATAACATGTCACGTCATATTTTCTAATTTGATTTTTTTAAGTCTTACTTTTTGACTCAAAGTTTTGTTTTATAGGAGCCTCTTTTTTTAAAATGCTTTATCCAAAATTATCTCATAAAACGAATTTGGATAGTTCACCAATCCAAAATTAATGAAATAGGTGTTCTAACAAGGCACAAATAAGTACTAACAAGTACTAATTAGCACCAACAAGTATTAATAAGTACTAATTAGCAGGTTACTGAACTAACAGGCACTAACAAGCACTAATTAGCACCAACAAGTATTAACAGGTACTAATTAGCAAGTTAATGAACTAATAGGAACTAACAAGCACTATGTGATAATAAGTGAAAGTAACATGAAATATGTAGCACAAACAAGCTCTACCAGGCACCAACAACTTATACGTGGCATTAGCAAGTACTAACAAGCACTAATAAACACTATTAAGCAATAATGGGAACTACAGTGTTGCACAATAAACAAGCAGTACTTGAAGCACTAATTAGTACTATCAAGCACACTATCATAGTAACTAGACTAAGCACAACAAGAAATTATTAGCACTAACACGCAATGTCTCCTACTAAGTAGCAGTAGCAAGTAGGAATATGCAATAACTAGCATACTTAGCAAGTGCTCTATCAAAATAAGTACCACTAACAAGCAAATGTGGCATTAACAAGTAGTATGTCATATGAAGTAGAATGAACAAGCAATATGTAAGTTTAAGAAGCAATATATGGCACCACCAAGCACTATCAACTAGGTGGATCAAGATGATAAGGATCTTGATACAACACTCACCTGGGGAATATTAAGAAGATGAATAGGGTGTTTTATATAAGACTTTCTCCCTATCCGTTTGTGGCATACATCCTTCTTATTGGTGGGTGATATGCGAGTTTGCATTGACCAAAAGGAGAACACCAAGTCCTTCACTTCCACGGTGATGATGCTACTATGTGCTTGCCATATGTGCTTGCCATCGGCAAGTGGACAAGGGGAGATTTTCATCCTCCTTTATAAGGATTCTAGATTTGGCTGCATAAAAAATCCTCCTATGAATGTTTAAACTCTTAAGTTGCTGTAATGTTTAGATTGGTAGCCCCTTCTATCCCATCATTCACTAACATCATCAACTAGACCTTTTGATTCATCTGATGAATTTGGTCGCTTCACCATTTCGAGGGTATTGCGAACATCACATAGGAGAGCTGCTTGAACAATAGATTCATCTCTTATTTCTTGTAGATGAGCTACTCTCAGGGTAGGAGATGCCTGTAATCTATTCAATATGTCTCTCTTTGCTTCACTTTCCATTCCAGTTTTTTGTTGAGCAAAAAACATTGCCACGTCGTGACAAACTTTTTTCCTCTTTCTTTCATTAGTAGTGAGATTGAGTCTTGCTTTGTTACATTGTCCTCTTTTTCTTCTTGCTTCATATTCCCTTATAACTGTGCATTGGTCTCAAGCACAATGGGTGCATGTTGAGGATGTAGGGATGAAGCATCTGCACAAATCATTGTGGCTTCTTGAAATCAAATTCAAGACATGGCTTTACGTGCCCTCCATGTTAAAGAAAGTATGTTTGAACAATCCAACACAACAACATCTGAGCAATAGGATCACTGAATAGATCTTATAATAATGTGTGTACAAAGAAATAAAACAACTAAAGAGCATGAGAGAGAGAGTGCGTGTAGGCTACAATTGCTTGAGCTAAACCTACAACCATGTTTCTTGTCTTCAGACAGTTGGTCGAGCAGAGAGCATTACCAAAATTGCAAAATCAACACAAACAATAGTGTGTCTTCCATGAACGTAAACAAACCAACATTGTGGAAGGAATTTATTAGAACTGTTTGAATCGATATCAGAGAATTTACGGGCAGGTTGGACACAAGATGAGCAACAAACTCACCAAAATTGATACACAGAGAGAGAGAGAAAGAGAGAGAGAGAGAGGAGAGAGAGAGAGAGAGAGAGAGAGAGAGAGAGAGAGAGAGAGAGAGAGCTCAAAGCACCTTCCTCTTGCATAGGGTGAAAGACAAACAAATAGAATGATGCAAGGAGGGAGAACGAGAGAGATAGAGAGAGAGTGATAGAGACAGAGACAGAGAGGAGGTTGTGGGGGGGTCAGAAGAATGTCATCTACACGACATGTAATACATTGAATCCAATTCAAGGGACTAGCATTATCCCTATGAACAATTTCACTTGTAGAAAAGGATTGCTGAACGATGTACTCTATGTTCCAAATCTCAACAAGAACCTCTTTTAGTAGGTCAAATGATGGAACACAACTATCGAGTCATCTTCGAATGCACTATTAGAGAAAAAATTCGAGGATTTCAACTAGTGGGAAGAGGAGTAAAGGAAGGACGCTTGTTCAAAATGCTAGCTATAGTACGAGATTTGCATGCCATGTTAGCTCAACTGCAATAGATGCCACTATCCACAAAATGGCACAAGAGATATGGTCATATCAATTTTAAGAGCTTGATAGATCGTAGGAATCATAATATGGAAGCTCTATGGAAAATGGGATTCCTAAGCTACAATTTCATGGAAAAGTTTGCAAAGCATGCTACTTCAGCAAACAAAAGCAAACTAACTCTAGTAGAAGCACCTCTTGAGCAAGAGGTATTCTTGATCTGATACACACAGTGTATGGGGTTATGCCCAGACCTGCAGCATCGATGGTTCACTTTACTACTTGACTTTCATCGATGACTACAACAGATATTGTTGGGTCTACTTTCTAAAAGAGAAATCTGAAGTCTTTTCCAATCTTCAAGAATTCAAAGCCATGGTAGAAAACCATACAATAGAAAGATCAAAGTCATGAGATCAGATAGAGGAGGTGGATACATGTCTTCAAAATTCATGAATTTTTACAAAAGTCATGACATTCAAAGATAATTCAATTTTGCAGATACTCCTTAGTAGAATGCAAGATCTGAAAGAAAGTTTGGTACTTTAGCAGACAGTGGCAATGCTTAGTAAGAAGCATCTTTCAAATTAGTATTGGGAAGAAGCAATAGCCACTACAAACTACTTGGTTAATAGGATTCCGATCAAAATGATTCAAGGTATGACACCTTATGAAGCATTCACTAGACACAAGCCACACATTGGGCATCTTCGCATATTTGGTTGCATAGCATATGCCCACATACATGATAATCATTGTAGAGAATTGGATTCAAAGTCACGCAAATGCATCAAGATTGGCTATAGTGAAGAAAGCAAATCATACAAGTTGTATGATCCCATCAGTTGCAAGGTCATTATCTCTAGACATGTAATCTTTGATGAGGAATCTGAATGGAAAACCTCAAACACACAGGAGATAGACGCACTGATTTCACAGTCATCTATAGAAAAAGATGATAAAGAAGGCCAAGAATTGCTAGAAGCACCCCGAGAAGAAACACAGCAACTCAGACGGTCTACCAGGGAAAGCAGACCATGGTTGAGATTGACATATGCTAAAAAAGGCAAAGCAATTCACGTTGAAACCACCAACTATGCTCTTATGACTACCATCGTGGCTACAGAAGAGCTAGTGTACTTTGAAGATGCAGTTGACAAGCCAGAATGGCAAACTGTCTATGAATGAAGAAATGGATGCTTTGTACAAGAATAATACTTAGGAATTATGTGACCTTCCACCATGAAAGAAGGCCATAGCAAACAAATGGGTAAACAAAGTGAAGTACAATCCATATGGAAGCATTCAAAGATACAAAGCCAAACTAGTTGCAAAAGGATTTGCACAGGAATATGGTCAAGATTATGATGAGACTTATGCTCTAGTAGCAAAGATGGATTCCATATGGTTCTTGATATCACTAGTGACACTCAGTAGATGGAATGTGTACTAGATCGATGCCAAGAATGCATTTCTCAATGTTTACTTAGACGAGGAAGTCTACGTGCAACAACAAGCAAGTTATGTTAAACCAGGAAAGGAGAACCAGGTTTACCATCTCAAGAAAAGCCTCTATGGCTTAAAGCAAGAACCCAAAAGTTGGTACATAGAATTTGACAAATATTTTGTTGATTTGGGATACATGAAGTCCAATGCAGATCATACTCTCTACTACAAAGTTCAAGGGAAAGACATTACTATTGCACTTTTGTATGTACTAGATGATCTGAGTGGGACAGGAAGCAAGGATAGCTTCATCAAAAAGTTTGAATAAGACTTATTTACAGAGTTTGACATGAAAGATCTTGGACTTATGCACTATTGTCTTGGAATTGAGTTTTGGAGTGATTCAAACAACACCTTTATGAGTCAACTCAAATATGTTAACAGTCTTCTGAAGAAGTTTCATATGGTAGATTGCAATATTGCAGCCACTCCCATGGAACAAATTTTGAAACTTACAAAAGATTTAGAAAAGTCTACAGTCAATGAAAGGTACTATAGGCAACTCATTGGATCTCTTATATATCTGACTATCACATGGCTAGATATTTATTATGTAGTAAGTTCACTTGCATAGTTTATGGCAAATCCAAAACATGATCGTTGGAATCCAACCAAAAGAGTCTTTAGATACATCAGAGGTACAAGATAGTTTAGAATAAAATAGATGAAGTCATCCAAGGTTGCATGGATACTCTGACAGTGACTATGCTAGAGATCATGAGACCAGGAGATAGACACAGGGATATGCATTTTTCCTTGGTCAAGGTGCTACATCATGGTTGTCAAACAAGTAGCCAACTATTTCTTTGTCTTCAACTGAAGCCGAATATAGGACACTCACTATAGGTGCATGTGAGGCTATATGTATGGCTTAGAAGACTCACATGCACCTATGATAAATCAATGCCAATAACAATATACTGTGATAATCAATTGGCTCAAGCATTGGCCAAGAATCCACTATATCACTCTAGGACAAATGCACATTGATATCAGAGAGCACTTCATAGGACAAATGCACATTGATATCAGAGAGCACTTCATCAGAGAAAGAGTGTTACTTGGTGACATCACACTACAGCATTGTGATAGAAAAGAGAATGTTGTAGACATGTTTACCAAACCACTTGGTAAAGAGATTTTTGAGAAACACCAATAGGCTCTTGGTTTGACGCAGAGGAAGGACATTTCCATTAAAGCGGTGTGATGGAATGTAATGTTCAGTCCTTCTTCGACTCCCCAAACTCATCATCTTGAGGGAAGGCCTACTTCATGATGTTATCTTGAGGGAAAGTGTTAAGAGACCATGCTCAACATCATGTGATTACATGTGCATAGCACTAACACTTATAGAGTGCTATAAAGGAAATGGTTAAATGCCCTAACCCTAACCCTAAAAGGGTTTGCATATATTCTACATTTTCAACTAAATCTATTGTACAATTAGTCATTTGTGGTGTGCTCTCTAGTTGTGCCCTCTCTCCTCATCTCCACTCTTCTCCTCTCCCCTCTTCATATTTTGTTAGATAGTAGCTAAAGCAAAGAAAGAACCTGAAGTTTGACACTTTAGTATCCTACAACATAACACAGTGTTTGGACCTGAAGTACTTGCAAAAAAAGTAGGAGAATGTTTTGAGGCCAATATTCTTGATCAGTCTATTAAAGACAAAGGTGATAAAAAATTTGAGCTCATCACCAAAAACAATAGCCTTGGGATTGATTTGAACTTTTACAAAGAATATCTAATGTAAAGCGTTCATGTCTACAATTTTTTGACAAATCAAAAACCCTATCCACCAAAAGTGCCAGGTGTTAAGGGTTAGCTAGGTAGCTATAACTAGCTCTAGTCTTAAGTAGTACTCTTAGGTGCTAGTTGTCATAGTCATTATACTTAAATAGGTATTCGGTTATGTGCATGTAACTACTATGCTCGTGCTATATGAATCTCAGTAGTCTGATGAGATTTTGAGATTGATCAGATTGCCATGATGCTATGTTTAGAAGTTCTATTCTGATCTTTTAATATGATATGATAATGGTGAATACAAGGAGATACTTTTTGATATATATCTACTAGTTCTAATGCACTATTGAGTCATTATCTATTCTGACATCTATCTAATGTAGTCTTGACTCCGTGTCTAAATACTTGGTGGGAAGTGTTTTTCTGAAGTCTAATATAGAAATATAACCACCTTGAACATGCCTCATGAAACTATTAGGGAAGAGAAGGTGGAAGCTATCCAAAAAACGCATGGAGAGATTGGTGATTAAAATCCACCCAACAAAAGGTAAAGCTACGAGATCCAATTTTTGTATCTCCATTTAAAGGAAGGCAAAGCAAGGGGAGAAAAGTTGTGGATCTCCACCCAATAAGAAGGGAAAAAAGAGGTAGTAGGCCCAATGAGGTTGTTTGCTCAGTCATGGGTCACTTTTGGCATGTAACTTGAGACTTTAATTTGAATTACCACCTTGATTTTTGTTTGTTTTATGTTTTACGATGTATCAAAGTTCAATCATGATACCTATATGATGATTGATAATAATTGAATTTCTCATTTTCATTTTTTGTGTTCATTTAGGTTGTGGCCAATTGTGTTTTACCCTAGCCTAGCCTTTTTGTTGTTTGGATTTTGGAATTTTAAGGATTCAATTTTGAGATATAACTTATAGCCTATAGACTAGAGTCCATTGTCTCCATATAATAATATTTAATGTACAACACTATTTTGTAACTTTACTTCTTATATCTTAATACTACAATGCCCTTAAAAGTGGATTCTTCCTTTCTTAATAAGGGTAAGAGAGAAATGAACATTCAAAAAAAGAAAAGAGGAGCCACATGGGAAAATATTTCTTGCAGTGCCCTTCAAAAATTGAATAAATATTAACTAAAAGGATGACACTTCAAAATGAGATTCCAGGCTACCCTTTCAAATTTAAGGCTTGACAAGACTCACTTGAGTGTAGAGCTTTGATGATGGACTTGGTCTTCTCTTATAGCCTAGGACATTTAATTGTGATGGCACTTTTACACAAGCATGGGGTAGCTTCCATGACTATTTTGTGACTTACTATGGAGTTAGATAGATGACATCCAGCCTAGTGGTTCTAGGTTCCACAATTGAATTGTTCTCAAGTTTCAATTTGTAGAAAAACTCCCTTTAATATGCAACCATATTTCCACTTTGCCTAAAGCTACCTTAGCCCAATCTAAATCTTATGCATTTTGTCTGGCTTTTCGCTCTAGCCATCCTTTCACAACTTGTCTTCATTGCCACATTTCTCAATTAGTAATTCATTTTGCATATCACAAAACTGTTTGGTAAGGCCATCCTTTTCTATTGTCAAATTGTTAAAAGTTGATGTCATGGACTTGAGCTCCTCTTTGCACTCCTCTCATCCATTTCAATGAGTGTGTCTTTTAGTTGTTGTGCTTCATGATCCTAATGCACTACTTTGCTTCTTGTCTTCTGTGCCTCTCATCCATAGCCAAAGTTTTAGCTTTCTTTGCCTTTTCCTCAGTTTTCGTGGTTGGTATCTATGCTTGTGATTCCCTTGTGTGGATTCAATGCGGGCGGCCATCACATTTATGCTATATAAAGAACACGGTCAAAAACACAATGGATGTAGAAGTCATCCTTTGCAGAGAACAGAAGCAAATTCATGGCCACGGTAATGTAGTGTGCATTGCTGAAAATACAATGGACCTCAATACTTCAGTAACAATAGGTAATGAGTATGAACATGCTCTAGTAATAGGTACCACTACTCAAATGGATGCAACTAGGGATGCTACTAATTTAAGAGCACGAAGTTGCATTGTTCACAACAGGGGTGTGGTTTTGGGTGCCTCTCTATCTTGCATACATTTCTGTTAAGGGATAATGTAGAGCACCCATCTTTGTATCCACTAGTCTTCAATGCTCCTTCTCTTCATGCACTAGGATCCATGGATCATACATGCAAAATTTTCCAGTCTCAATTGTGGAAACAAGAGATGTGAATGTGTAAGCATCAGCTTGTGGGAAAGCAATGTTGCAAAGTTGGTCATGTGTCATTGTTGCCCTTAGAAGAACCGCAAGAGATTTTGAGAGTTCTACTGCATGAACATGATGCTAGAAGTAAACTATTTAAGAAAAAAACTAGGGCTTATAATAGTGTCATGGAATTTGTTTCATTGGAGGCCATGTTGATCAAATGTTCCGTGGGAATGGGGTATATAGAACTTTTGTGTCCATGGTCATGTGTATCACCGGGTTGGAAATTTGTTGCCTGAGGCTAGGCAAGAGATGCCACATTTTGCACAGTTGTATGTGTATGACACTGATCATGAACTAGAACACCGTTTGCATGGGATGCCTCATTTGGATCCAGGAATTTTGGAGTTGTTGAAAGGATGATGTACGAGAGCAATCCATATGCCAATGCAAAGGTGGCTATCGGGCAAGTGCTGAAAACAAATCCACATACAAATTGGAGGATGGTTATTTGTGAGATCCACTCAACCTCAAGGAAATAGTTGGCTCCTATGGCTAGCGAGGTTGCTGCAATCATGCCAAGACAAGGGGATGACTTTGATATTGAAAATCGAGACATCAGATTTTTAGCTATAAGGGGTTTGTGTGTAAAATATCTAATTTGCACCTCTCATACATGCCTCTCATGTATGTTCTTTTGTTCCCTCGGGGGGAAGATGGTTGGCATCTATATATCCCATATAGTGATGTTACTAATCACACACCATTGCACAAGATACGTGGACAGAGTTGTGTCACCCAGAGATAGTACTACGCATACCGTTTGCAAGTGAGATACGATACAAATGCATGTCTTTTGCATGGGGGTAGATTGCTATAGCAGCAATACATGGTTGATGCCTACAGTAGCATGGAAGAGTCCAGGTTGGTGTGGATACAAAAAAACCAAGCTTCCCTACATGCTGAAGTCTATCAAGGGTTGATGGACATGGTGAATATAGCCGATGGGACACATACTATGTTGGGCAATGTTGTAGGGAGTAGGGTTGTGTTGCCGCCTTCTTTTATGAGAGGGCCTTGGTATATGTGCCAGCTATACCAAGATGCAATAGCAATTGTCAAGAAAAGGGCAAAACTAGATTTATTCATTACATTCACTTGTAATTCAAAATGGCCTAAAATAACTGTAGCATTGTTGCTCGGACAAACTTTGCAAGACCGGCCAGATTCAATAGCCTATGTGTTTTATCAAAAGAATAAGGACATGATGTAGTCAATTGCAAAACATAATTTGTCTGGGAAGGTAGCTAGATACGTGGGTGCAATAGAGTTTGAAAAGAGAGGTTTGCCACACTCACATTTGTGTGTCTATTGTAGATTTTGTATGTTAAGTTATGACTTTGTTTGCGGATGTGTATTTGGACATATCAATCGGTTCTTTGATGTAGCTATTGCATGTTCAGACATGTGACTCCATTTTCGGATGTAATATTTTGAAGTACTCTATCATAGAGAATTTTTTGTGGACGTGGCAGACGTGGAGTACATGGCCGCCATAAGCTTTTCCCTATAGTACATGGCTGCAGACTTTTCCCTTAGGGATGTTTGTGTGTCTATTGTAGATTTTGTATGTTCAGTTTATGACTTTGTTTGCGAATGTGTATTTGGACATATCAATCAGCTCTTTGATGTAGCTATTGCATGTTCAGACATGTGACTCCACTTTCGGATGTAATATTTTAAAGTACTCTATCATAGAGAATTTTTTGGTTAGAGTATGTTGCCTGTATTGAATGTTTGTTCTATTATGTTGTTGGTTTAAGATATTTTAGCATCTTGAGACCCAGCAGAGTGGGTATCTAGCCCATCATAGATGGGCCAAGTTACTTGTTTTGTTTTAAAGAACCTCATTGCACACACGAGAACACATGTGGGTCACCAACGTTGGTTCTCAATAACCATGTTGGACACTCATGGTTGAAATAAGATGAAACTTAGTACGACCCTAATATATAATGTTATAAATATTTTGGCTAGGCTTTTATTTCATTTCAAGTAGGGTAGCATATTGGTTTATGGTAGACAACCCTTTTTTGCCACACTATGGATTGAAACATTTTTGATAGGGTAAGCTCAAATCCATTTCTCTATATCTTGTAATGGACTGAGAATTGATATGACTCTCAATAACATTGTATCCAAGTAGAACACAAAATATTTACCCATAAATATGTTTATGCATGCCTTTTTATTTTACAAATCCTCGTTGCACACTACAACACGTGATGGTCACCAATGTTGGTTTTTCATACCCATGTTCAACATCGATGGTCAGAATAAGAAAAAGCTTTGTAGGAATCTAATACATGATGGCAAAAATATCATGGCTAGGCTTTATTAAATTTGGAGTAGCATAGCATATTGTTTTAGGGTAGAGAACCCTCCCTTTGTCCGGTAAGTTCAAATCCATGGCTCTGTATCATGTAATGGATTGATACTTGGTATGATTCTCATTCATATTATACCAAATAACCATGTCAAATATTGTCCCATAAATAGCTCTATAAATGGCTTTTTGTTTTAAATAACCTCATCGCAGATATAGAACACATGTGGGTCACCAATGTTGGTTTCTCATAACCATGTTGGACATCGATAGTCGAAACAACATGAAACTTTGTAGAATTCTAATACATGATGGAGATTTTATCTAGGTTTTATTTGATTTTGAGTAGCGCAGCATAGCATATTGGTTTATGGTAGACAACCCTTCTTTTGCCACACCGCGAGTTGAAACATTTTTAATAGGGTATGCTCAAATCATGTTCTCTATATCTCGTAATGGATATTTGAGAGTTGGTATGAATCTCAATAACATTTTACTCAAGAACGGTAATAAAATTTGTCCCACAAATAGGTCTATACATGCCTTTTTATTTTACAAACTCTTGTTGCACACACTACAATACATGAGGGTCACCAACGTTGGTCTTTCATAACCATGTTTGGCATCGATGGTTGGATGAAGACAAAACTTTGTAGGAATCTACTAGATTATGGCATAAAGATTATGGCTATGATCTATTCCATTTCGAGTAGCATAGCATGTTTTTTAAGGCTAGATAACCCTTTCTTTGTTGCACTGCAAGAACAATAAATATTTTTGTTAGGGTAAGGTCAAATCCATGGCTCTATATCTTGTAATGGACTCAGACTTGGTATGATTATACCAAATCACTATATCAAATATTATCCCATAAATAGGTCTTTATATGGATTTTTGTCTTAAAGAACCTCGTTACACACACTAGAACATGTGTGGGTCACCAACGTTGGTTTTCAATAACCATGTTGGACATCGATGGTCGAAAGAAGATGTAAATTGGTATGACTATAATATATGATGGTATAAATATTTTGGCTAGGTCTTTATTTCATTTCAAGTAGTGTAGAATTTTGGTTTATGTGGTAGACAACTCTTTGTTTGCTAGACTAAAGACAGAAACATTTTTTATAGGGTAAGTTCAAATCCATTGCTCTATATCTCACAATAGACTGAGAATTGGTATGACTCTTAATAACATTGTATCCAATCCCCATACCAAAATTTTTCCCACAAATAGGTCTATACATGCCTTTTTATTTTACAAGTTGCACACACTACAACATGTGAGGTTCACCAACGTTGGTTTTTCATAATCATGTTCGGCATCAATGGTGGTCAGAAGAAGAATCTTTTTAGAAATCTAATACATGATGGCATAAATATTATGGCTAGGCTTTATTGAATTTGGAGTAGCGTAGCAGATTGTTTTAGGGCAAAGAACCCTTTCTTTGTCACACTGCGATGATAAATATTTATGCTAAGGTAAGGTCAAATCCATGCCTCTATATCTTGTAATTGACTAAGACTTGGTATGATTCTCATTAATATTATACCAAAGAACCGTATCAAATATTGTCCCATAAATAGGTCTATACATGGCTTTTTGTTTTAAAGAACATCATCGCACACATAGAACACGTGTGGGTCACCAACGTTGGTTTCTCATAACCATGTTGGACACTAATAGTAGAAACAAGATGCAACTTGGTAGGATTATAATACATGATGGAATAGATATTTTGTCGAGGTTTTATTTCATTTTGAGTAGCATAGCATATTGGAATGAAATCATGAGAACCTCATAATTCAAAATTTAAAAATTAAAAAAACCTTTTTAAACATTTAAAATCATAGAGAGAAGAGTATCTCAGAATTTAAAATTTGAATTTTGAAGCAACCTTTTTAAAAATTGAAAATCATCTCACTTTTATAATTTCTAGTTTATATTTTTAAAAATTGTACCGAAGTAAGAATCATAAGAACCAATTATTATTAGAAATGAAATGAAAAGGATTTAAAATTTTAATTTAGAAATATTATTTTTTAAAAGTTAAAATTTATTTTATTTAAAATTTGAGTACTTAGATAATTATTAAATTAGTAACAATTTGAAATTGTAAATTCCTTGTAGTTTATAAAAAAAAGTATTTTTATTTACATTAAGTTTAGTAAATTTGATTTTAGTTAAGTTTAAAATTTATTAGTTAGAATTAGAATTTGAATTTATTTATATTTTTAATTTGTTAAATTTGATTTTATTTGCATTGTATATTTAGTGCTTAGAGATTTATATTTCCAAATGAAATAAATTTAAAATTTAAAGTTATATTTTTTCTCTCCTTTTCAAAAATGTAAATTTAAATTTATTTAGGTTAAATTTAGTAGAACTTTAGAGAACAATTACCTTCTAACTTGAAATTAATATTTGAATTTACTTTTTATGTACACTTATAACCTAAGTAAATTAAAAAGAACTTTGGAAAATAAATTATTTCTCGCTTTTATTCACTTCGATGGTTGGTGTAGCCCAAATTAGCATAGATTAGTTTGCCTTAGAGGAGACACAAGTTTCCAAGTTGCAAATCAAATCCATGCTCAAATTTTCCTGGCTACTTCCTAATTGGAGTCAGTACCTTTGCTCACATGTGATTTCACACTCACAACCACCCTCAATCAACGAGCACAGTTCAACATTGGCAACTCTATGTATCAATGTGCAAGGCAATTGAAATTGAAATAATTGCACAGAGCAGATAACAGTTTTATTACTATGCAAGGTAGTTGAAATTGAAATCGTTGTGTGCAGAGCAAATTACAGTTTTATCACTGACAGATTAAAAATGCCATAAATGATTAATGATCTTTTATATATTATTAAGCCTTCTAAAGACTTCTAGGCTATCCCCACTATTTTTTAAATCATTTATGTATATATATTGAGCCTTGTAAAGTCTTCTAGGCTATGTCTTCTAAGCTATTCTTAGATGGTGGACAGGTGTGTCATTTGCTCACCGAAATGTCACATCTGAAGTGTTCAATCGACATTGTACTAAATCTTCGGCATGACATGTTCTTGTTGTCTATCCATTGTCAAATAGCTCAGATAGCCAGTCCATTTCTAAGCTCGTGCACGTGTAAGTAATCTTTGTTTTTCTTAATTGCCTACAACTTGCCAAGAAATGATCAATCTCTCCCTCTTCCCTATCTCTTGTAACAAACATATAGACAAAGTGTGATACAAAAACGTATCTACTTAATACAAACAAAACTTTCAAGGCGAAATCACTTCATTACCTGGAAAGTATGTGTTCCTTCTTCTAGAGTTGAGTCTATATACTCCAAAAAGGTAGAGAAAGAGACAAAAACGATAGAACACTCGCTTTTCTCACTCCTTCCAAGCAGATTTAGGTCGCAACTTCAGGAGGTGACTCTCTATACTCCAAAAAGATGAGGAAAGAACCGAAAGTGAGAGAACACCCATTTTTCTCACTCCTTCCAAGCAAATTCAGGTCACAGCTTTGGTTTCTAAGAGCGAGTGAAATAAGTAGAGAATGAATGGAAGAGAAGAGGGATGAACAGAGCTTTGACAGAAGTTTCTCTGAGAGATTTTCGATTGTGGAAGAAAAACATGAGCAAAGAGGAGAGAGAATGACTAAGCAAGAGTGGAAAGAAGATATTTTGAAACCAGCTGCTAGAAAGTGGTGGGAATGAATGTTTGAAATGTTTTAGAAGAGAGAGAATAGGGGGAGAGCTGGTTATAAGAAAGTCAAAGTTTGGGCCAAACCCAAATGGTTGAACCAAATGGAAAACGTGAGCATAGTTCTAGCTAGGGGATAGTTTGCCTTGGGAGAAAAACAAGGAGGCCTGACATGGTCAGGGTAGGCTTGTCAAAGACAATTTTTTATTTTGAACCATCAATGATGTTTTTTGGGGTATTTTGAAAAAAAACTAAAATTTCCCCTAGATTTGGGGAGCCTCTGTTACAGAAAAGTACATATGGCATATTAATCTCCTTCATGGATACCATATTCCCTTATCCAAGCCTCTAATATTTTAGTAATTCTCCAAACGGCCACTTTTTTAGTCCAAAATTTTTGTAATGCATTTATTTAAAGCTTATAACCAGCTTATGTTCTATGGTGCTTTACTCAGCGTAATAGATATTCTACTCAGTGCACAAGTTATGCTATTGGGAACATATTGGTACACTTCTGGTCCCAACTACCCTTTGTTAGTTAGCATTCATGCAGACAGTACTAACCTGTTAGACTTGTACTCATGTCTTGGTTAGATAGCAGTTGTAAGTAGCAGTTGTAAGCTAATGTTTTATTGATAGAAACATACTAGTTAGAGGTACTGCACTTATTTCAGCTTTCATTATTAGATTGTCATTTTTTGTAAATCCATCAATGTGTAATAGAGCTACACACTCTTCAACTCTAGAGCTGCATGATGAAATTGCAAAAAGGGTTGATAACATCATGAGAGACCTTATAGATGCAGGGTAAGACTCATAAGATACTGCAACTGCAGATATCCAAGATGATAGTCCCTTGGGTCACCTACTGAAAGGGATGTTGAGGAAGAAGGGGTGTGATCTCCTAGGTTCTAGGGTCATTCCCACAACATGGTATACTAAGGTATGTGGAGTGTAGCATAGAACTATTATATCCAAGTCATGGGGCTATATACTGGGATGTGTGGAGTGTAATGAAAAGATGTTGTATCCAAGCCATTTGGGCTGTATACTGGGGTGTGTAGAGTGCATTGCAGAGCTGTTGTATTGAAGCCATTTGGGCTAAGTAATAGAGGACTATTTATAGGTCTGCTTATTATATATGGCTCATTTTGATTTTTTTAATGTATGAGTTTATATATATGATGTCATATGTCTGGTTTATGTTTCCCTCGCTTATGGTAAATTCTTTGAGGTAGACTTGAAGAAACCTAGATACTTGGACTCATTTTGATTTTATATGGATCATTTGATTTTCTATGGCTCACTATGATTGTATATTGTCAGAGTTTATATGTCTCATTGATATTTTATATGGATCATTCTGATTTGATATGTTTGATGTAATATGACTGATTTTAAATGTGTCATTATGATTTTGTATGGCTCGTATTGATTTTATATGGCTCATTCTGAATCTATATGGCTCATCTTGATTTTCTATGTATGTATTGCTCGTAATGATGTACATGAAGCTTTATTTTAAACACTATTAAACCAACCTTTTTGTGTAGGTCTACTTGATGTTATCACCTCTCATGCTCAACCAATAGTGTTTGATACCAATCATGCAAGGCAATTGATGGATGAGGCAAGAGATGGGACTGAACTCACAAAAGGCAAATGAGCATTTTATAGAGACTTTGAACACATCCATCTAGGCCAATAGCCATCCCATTCATGGATCACCCTCAACTATTATGCCTGCCAACACCCCCATTGAAGATCAAAGAGCAATTGTGTTGGATCTAAATTGTCATCTAGTGAAGATCGTAGAGTGCTTTCATAGAGAATCTCCCCCACTATATGCATCCCTCATGAATGGTTGTCAGGAGTCCAAGGGACAAGCTGCTATTTAGAGAACTCCTTGAAGAATTAAAGTTCATAGAATTCTTTGTGCTAGTTTTTCAAGCCACAAAGAAATTAAAATATTGGCTTAGGAACTATTTCATCAAGCAGAGTTCACATTGGGTGACAACAAGCCAATTTTCTTCAAGGACCTACAGACAATATGGGATCAGCACGAGCCCTTAAATGCAACCACCACCATTATTTTGGATGATTATTTGTACAAGGTTCATCGAAATCCGTCCGGTATGTGGTGCATACTTCCCAAGTTCGAGCTATAGGGTTTTGAAGATATGCAGTCATATTTGATGGAGGATGTACAACCATGGCTATTTCTTTAGCTTCGATGGCAGGATTGCCAGGTGTAGACAAATGAGTTCGAGAGCACAACCTATTCAACAACGAGGAGTCTATGAAATTTTTGGTATTCATCATTAAGATGAAGGAAAAGGGTACAAAGGAATAGACAATGGAAGAAGAGCATGCCATATAAAGTCATTTTGTAATTGTTGTGTATGTATTGTACAAAACCTACAAACATAAGGTATTTTCTACAATTATGAGATTATTTTGTGTACCATTTTGTATAATCTTTCAAGAAAAAAACTTGCATTTCCACATGGATTATCTATCATTTGTTCTTGGATTATCGTGTATTTGTTCTTGGATTATATTTTCAATTATCTTGCATTTGTTCCACATGAGTTGCCATAAACTATACCACTCAACATAAGTGTGCTAAGTTAGATAGGGAAATGGATAGCCAGTCGGCCAGTTATTGGCTAACCATCATTCTGTGTAAAATTGTGAATTTAATCCACATCTTTTCATTGAAGAGGACTTGGCTTTGAAATCTGTGATTGCAAAGGATGTGATCCTACTTTGCTGGGATGGGAAAGGACATTGGTATTGATTTCCAAGCATGCAAAACAAAGCAAAATTATTTGGATCCTCTTGCATAATGCGAGCTAGGCAAGTAGGGTAAACAAGGATGCCAAAGTTTTGCTAAACAGTGAAGTGGAGGATTTCACAGTTATAGTGGTTGACAAAAAGTAAAGGATTCAGAGGCTAGGCATAAATGCAACACCAAAAAGATGCTTTCACTTCTGTTTATAACTATCATCAAAATTTATCTAAAATGCTAGCTTGCACTTCGATACTTATGTTGAAAAAATTATAGAGTTAATTCGAGGAATGCAATAAGAAATTCTAGACTTAAGGATGCAGGCTTGAAATATATAGAATACAAAGGAAGAAACATGCAAACTATGCTCATTAACATATAAATTGTACTCTATTGGTTGGCTTATAAACTTTTTTCCTCTTGCAAAATCCATGTTCAGTTATATTAGGTAGTTTTCCCAAAGAGGAAAGCTTGATGTTAAACAACAGGGCAATAAGACATCAGTTACAACACATTTTGCATCGAGGGGTCATCTTCAGGGGCAAGGGCCATATAGACATGCCACATATGTCTAGTGGCATGTTGATATGGCCCTTGCCCCTAAAGGGGACCTCTCAAGGTCCATATCAATTACTTATGTTAGCATAATTGTTAGCATACTTATGTCAGGATATGATGTTATCATACTTGCTAGCATACTTATGTTCATGCACTTATGTTATCATATGTATTGACACATATTACCTTTTGAATGTTTCCAAACACTTCATATTGCAAATGTTCTAAAAACTTCATATTACAAATATTCTTTAAAGAGTGGATTGTTACAAGTCAGCATCAAAGGGCATGTTGTTACGTATGACCTCCTAGGTCTCTAGAGTGCTTGAGAAAGGTTTTTTCATTTTGGTAGACTCTCCATAGGTATTCTAATGCAACACAATAGGTGTGAGAGTATGTGGACTATCGTTTGAGTCATGAGGAGTTTAAAAAAATAGTGATCTATTTGTTTATAGAAGAGAACATTTACGACATAAGAACCCCTCGCTCTGACATTCCACCTATCATCAAGATAGTCCTGATCAGATTGTTGTTTTCCTGTAGTGTATTTAAGCAGGTAAAAATCTACACCCTCAACATTGACTACAAAAGTGTCACCACCAACACACAAAGAATTACTTAACACATCATGATGGCCGTCAAAAGATGTTGATGTGTATGCATCTTCCTCTTCTATAGTAGTCTCTATATCTCTATATCTGGAAAAGACACCAATGTGTGAAAACCCCAAGGTTGCACATGTGCTTTGTTGGTACGTCTGATACAAATGCCATGCATGCATGCATCACAGAAACATGACAAATGTCTGGTAGCAAGGCCTAATGGATCTTGAGGGTTGTGACCACGAAAAAACATGTAAAGGACATGAATTGGAAATAGCTTCATGATTCCCCTTATTTTCCCTATTCATGTCTCCTACTTTTATCTCTCAAAACCCATGAGTACACTCCCTTTCTATGGATGTGTAAGAGGCTACAACTGTGTGAGATAAGTTGTCCTAAGGAAAGCAACAACATCACTTGCACACTTAAAATAGCACTGTATTTCTTTAGTTGTTCATGTGTTAAGGTTCTTTTAATAACAATCTCTACTCCATCGTGCTCTCCTTTGCCATGCCCACTTCCCAAGAAGTTCCAAGTCATTTCCATGCTTGACATTGTGTAATATGAAACAATGTTCTACAAATAATGTGTCATGATGCCTATCATCTGAAATGAAGAAGTGAATTGCTTTAATAAAATTTCTGCCTTACGGTAGTAATTTATATGCACAAAAATTGAGACCTTACTGAATGCCAATGCATTGACTAAATCTCATTCTATTCTTTGAAAGCATAATTTTCTTCTAAGTCTACAACTGAGACAACCACATCATCAGGTAATTTGCTCGCATACACTCCTTGAATAGAAGCCCCTACCATCAGGCTATGTAGTTGTGTTTGATAAAGTGATTCATTTTACTTTTCAAGAACTGCAAAAACTCCCAACACATGTCTTTGTTCATGAGATCTTTCCTCTTCTTTTGATTTCCATGCTTATCTATAGTATCCACATATTCAAATACTTTCACACTGATGGTTTTCCCTTTATTCATTGTCTTCAAGGGGCAACATGCCAACTTCTTTATGCCACAATCCTTGCATTCACCCATTAAACACTTCCTATGATGGAAGGTTGTATCATTATGTGTTGTGTAGATCGATGACTCTGAAGGCTTCGGAGATTGGAAGTCATGTACCAGTTCTGCTGGTCCATGGGGCTCGGCTCTTAGGGGACGTTCCCATGCGCAGCAAGAGAGCCATACCTTGATTTGCCAGCACCCATGCTGTTCTTGTGTTAGGCTCCTTGTATCAAGATGATAATTTGCAGCATATTTCAGCCCCGATGAATACAAAAATTCTATCTCGCCAACCGGGCAAATCAGGGCTTGGCATTGTTCCAGACTACAGCTGGTGTACGCATCGGGACCCATTAGTTGGCTCTTGTAGGCATGTGGTTCAGCATGGCCATCTCGCGAGGACGAATGCTCCTCCACACTCCAAATTGTCAAGAACTAGGGGCTGGCATACATGCCAGCCTTCTAGTACGTGGAGCTTGCTCTTATTCATAAAGGTTTGCTAGAGTCTTGCCACTTGTAATTGCCATACATGCCAGCCTTCAGGTACGGGGGAACTTGCTCTTACTCATAAGGGTTTTGCTAGAGTCTTGCCACTTGTAATTGCCATATACAAGCTACTAAAAAAATTGCTCATAAGGAGGTTGCCGGCGTGTTTGTCCTCCTCGTGCGTCTTATCCAAGTCTCCAACCAATTGCACATCTCAGTCTCGTTGGAAATTCTCGCCCATCACCCTCCTCGCTTACATCTGCACTTTGTCCTCCACCACCCCTTCGTCTTCCATTCCCATGGCTTCATTCTGATCTTGTGCTTCTCGTCCTTGCTTACATGCACAATGAGTCCCAGTACCCAGACGGCTCCGTTTCATCCTCAAACCGAACCACAAAATCGCCTCAAAGACGAGACAGCTTCTTCCGCCTCACCTGCGAAGCCCAGTCCGCTGCCTACCTCGTTTTATTCAGCTGAGGTTTCTGAACGCGAGGATGATAATTTAAGCGTCGCACCGTCTCAGATACAGCATGTCGAGAGAAGCGACGTGCCTGCACTCGAATCTTTGGATCCGCAAATTCCGAGAGCTATTCCAAGCAGCGCTCAATCAGGGCATGGACAAGCGGTATCACCCACTTGCCTATTGGCGCTAATAAGCAAAAGCAATGGCACGTTGAAGCAGTTGTTCCACTTGGAGAATGCTGCTCTTGGCAAAGGCAGATCCCTTATTGTAGAGTACAAGTCTTCATGGTCGGACGAAATAAGCTTGACGTTTGGTTTGAGCGGTGCCGAGTCCAGAACGATTGGGCGCGGGGAAGGAAAGAGAAGGATCGAAAGCAGTGAAGAGGGCAGTTTGGAGTCGGGCAGCAGCTTCAGCTTCAAGCTGCCGACTGTCGAATTTCAAAGCTTGAAGACTCCTGCTGAAGCTGTGGAACACAATGTTCACGTGCTTTACCAGCAGAAAAGCAAGCCACGAAGAAGATTGATTGCGAAGAAAGACGTCAAGAAGAAAAGCGTGACTGCGAAGCGCAAGCTCGTTTCATGGTGGATCTACTGTGTCTATTGCTGCTCCTATCCCAAGGGCGGATGATCAGAGCTTCCGCAATGCATTTTGGAAAACTGCGGCGCTGTTCATCGTTGTAAGAAGATTCGTTACTGTAGAAGATAAGTTTGAGTTGAAAGATTTGCAGGTTCGTATTTGAGTTCGAGGAGTGTATAAAATGTCTCTCGGGAAAAAGGATGCAGCCAATTGAGACAAGATGGATACAACAAGCACTCCGAAAAAGAAATGACCTGGTCGATCTCTGATATTTAGCAATCAGAAGTCCCGCCACAGCCACAAAGCAAGAATAGCACATCCATGCCTTGTCTAGACTCTACAGTCCCTGGCCTGTGAGCGTGCTTGCTCTTTTCATTTCAAGCATTTATTGTGGAACGATGAACGTCCCGCCCTTCAATTCCTGATTCTTTCTTCAAGTTTGGATTCCCGATACTAAAAACACGGCTGATTGCAGCTGCATTCCATATTATTTCTGATTTATTTACGGATCTGTTTGTGTAAATCACGTCTTTGCTGGCGTGTTTATATTGCTGAAAGAGTGTACAATTTTAAAAAGGGAGGCTACTCTCAAAACATCTTGTGCGTAGAAAAGCATTTATGGACTCAAAATAACCATGTGGAGTAAAACTTCACCGTGACCTTCGTGAAATTCAAAACATTCCAGTGGCATCGTCCTCTAAGGTGGCACCATTTTATTATTTTTCGGTGGTATAGAAACTTTCTACCTAGTCGCTCGTCAATAAATATATTATTATCAATAGTATCTTGAATATTCCTACCGATACAATGCTCTAACATTGATGCACTTTTTTCTGTTGCCACCATCAATATATATTGTGAACTTTTTGTTTTTCCAGATTAACGACTTTTTCACTATTTACCTTGGGTGCAATTACTTTACACACTAGAAGGATGCAATTACCCACCCTCCCATAAATGGATGCAATTTAAATTTTGTTAAAATAATCCAAACTAGGGTGCGATAGGCCACATACGGTGAAAGAGCGCAATCTCTAAACGATGAAGAAAGGATGACATGCCGGTGTTTGAAAAATATCTGACTATCAACTAAGCTAACAATAGCAAGGCCGACCAAATGGCGTATATGTTTAAGCGTTCCCTTCTTGGGAACACCTCGGCACACAAATAGAAAAAGAAAAACTTGAAATATGCAAAAGCAAAATAAAACACAAACCTGGAGATGCAAAACATATATATATATATATAGATATCGCCCCCCCCGCCCCCGCTTAATCCATGTTTGACCCTCCTCCCATGTGCACCTCCCCCACATGAGCCCAAGTTTGCCTCGGGGGGTTCACCTAAAAGAAATTAGTATACCATGTGCATTCAAAGGGAGGGGTATTTTAATCCAACTTTTTGAAAAAATCAATTAGTTCATAAGTAAAGAGGGGTGTTTTTATTGTGGGATAAATTTTAGTTGAGAGGTTCTTTTAATACCCTTTGAACGCACGTGATATGTAGGGTTTTTTGTAGTGCACCCCCGGAGAAGTCTGCTTTGAATGAGCCTATGGGCCCTTTGTGGCGAGTTCTCCCCCCCCCCTCTTTCTAGGTTCTCTGCCCCCATTGTTTTGGCCAAGCTTGCCATTCCCTCCATTTTTGAATATTGAAGCTACCCTCCCTTGTATTTGGCCTCTTCCCCCTCTTTCTTTGCTCCCTCTTGCTATGTCCTGCTTACTGTAGCCCCCCCCCCCTCCCCCCCCCCTCTCTCTCTCTCTCTATCTCTCTCTCTGTGTGTGTCTTTGTCTCTCTCTCCCTCTCTCTCCCCCATTTTTGCTATTGTTGTGTACCTCCCCGCCCCCCCCCCTCTCTCTCTCTCTCTCTCTCTCCCCCCTCTCCCTATCCTGTGCCTCTATTGGAGCTGCTCTATCCCTATCCATATCCCTCTGTTGGAGTTGCATTGCCCTATGTAGGAGTCCCATTCTTGCTTTTACAACCTCTACAAGTAGGTGAGGAGCAAGGCTACAAGACTATGCAATGATGTGACCTCTTATGTGTTTATACAACACCATAAATGCATTGGATGAGTGGATCCCTTGCGCCTATAACTTGAATGACTAGCCCTAGTGAAGAAAGGTTCGGCCAAAGGTCCGCATAAGCTTTTGAAGAGCAAGAGAGGTGACATCTTGCATGAGTGCATGGGGGATTCACTAGTAGTAATAAGGAGACGTCACCTACGTGCAATAAATATATGAAAATTCCCCTTATCTACCCCCTATTTACGGGACCTTACCTTTTAAAATGTACCTTCCTTTCCTTATATAACCCCCTCCCTTACACTCACGTGGCACCATACGATAAACCCTAGTGGACTCCCCGAGCATGAGTGAAAGGGCCATATCTTGAAGTTCAATTTTGGGAAGAAAGGGTGGCTTCCAAAGGTGCAACATGTCTACATGGGAAAAGACATGCAGATGCCTCCATCATTCAACCAATCTAGGATGCCATCACACTTTAAGTTTTTCTATCTATGTACCTTTTTAAGTGTAATGAGTCAATTTTGACATTTTATGTTGGTATGATAAGAGCTCCTACTTATGGAAGATGTATACCCTTTGGACTTTGAGGAGTGGGATCCAGTGGAGTCACTCATAGGTAAGTTCATTGGGCGAGATCATGCTTTAGCCCATTACCTTGGTGAACTGGCACTGTACATCGTGGTCTTCCACAACAAATACTCACCTCTACGGACTACGGGTTGATGAAGTGCAAAGCCTTGTCATGTGCTATCGGGTACTCAAGCATCTCTCAGAGTGTTGACAAGGACATTTTGGTGCATCGCTTTATTGTCGTCACTGCATTTGGATCAAATATCCATGGTATGGCATTGGCAGCAACAACTATGTCATTAGCAATAGGAGAGGAAGATCTCACTACCACTAATACTAAGTTTATATCTAAGAGTGCTCTCAGGGAATCAAAGACCCCTATTTTTGATATATTATAAGCTAAGAAGGATAGGCCATGAGCCTTCTTTGCAAATGACTTTGGAATACAAATATCTTTTTCTAATAATCTTCTTATTCAAATATTTTGTATTTTGTATGTCGATCTACAGTTTTCCTTCTTTTGACTATCGCTTTAATATTTGTTTTCAGTCATCATTGTTCTCGATATTCCCATTTTAACATATGCCATCATCTTAATTGCATTAGTTTTGGACACCCTAATGATCATTTCTAGCAAATCTAAGCTAAATCTCACGTGTCGTGGCATGTTTGTGGGTTTCTAGGCTCGTGGAGACATTAGAACCACTTTTCACTTTTGTGGCATGGTGAGATTCAGCTTGGATTTGCCAGAAATGACTTGGTCATAATGAAATTATGTTAGCTATCCTTTTAGAAGAAGAAAAAAAGGAAATAAACCATAACAGATACAAATGTTTTGGCCCTATGGGCAATAGATATAGTGTAATCCTTCTACAAAAATGTAAACAAGGCCTAAGGCTAGGTTCCAGCCGATCCACGAGATCCAGGTCCTTGTCCATTAGTGCCCCCAAAGCACCTTTGCAAAAATGCAAATCTTGCTTGTATTTTTGTGTAGTTTCACTCCCAATGCATTGGAAAGGTGCACATGCACAACAAGACAAAGCACCCATAGACGCACGCACAGACGTGTTTCATGAACTAAAATAAAAACTTACGGGCGCGTCTAGAGACCCGCGTCTAATTGCGCGTCTATATATCAGACTTACACGCGTATAGACGCGCACAAAGACACATAAAACACGCGTATAGACGCGCACAAAGACACATAAATAGACGCGCTTATAAACGCTTTTATAGACGTGCGTATAGATGCAAGTCGAACAGACAGACGCGAATATAAACGCGTTTTTAAACACACTGATAGACGCGCCTTTAAAAAAAAAAAAAAAAAATTTACAGAATAGTGTGTATGTTGTGTATGCTATATAGTTACAAGAATCCCATATCCACATTCCGTAATTCAATTCTTACAGCCAACTGCATTTTAATTACAATTCCAAAATAAAATATTACAACTCCAAAACGCAATAAAATTGAAAGCTCAAAAAGTGCTTGTATATACATATAGCACGAAGCTAAGCCACGTCATGTGGCTTCAAGTACAAAAAATAAGGAAGCTAAGCCATGTCATGTGGCTTCAAGTACAAAAAATAAGAGGAGTCTATATACAAGAGGCACGAAGCCAAGCCAGTGGCTTTAAGTACAAAAAAGAGTAGCTAGCATTACTTATACGACTAATCTATGTTCTCTAGGTCCGTTTAACAGGGCATCTGTGTGAGCATCTACATACACGTCTGTGTGTCTAAAACAAGCCAGACGCACGGATAGATGTGCCTGTAGACGTGCGTTTAGATGCGCCCTTAGACGCGCCTATAGACGTGCTCCGACAGGCGAGAATACTAAAAAGTCGAAAAGGACGTTGCGCCCGACAAAAGAACGTGTCGCTCATACCTAGATCCTGCATTTCGTGGATGCGAGAAAGTACAAAACTGGAAAGAGCAAGCAAGAACAACTTCAAAAGGACTTACTTGGAAAAAGGTATGGAAGGATCTTTCTTTTCCAAACTTGTTTCTTCTCCTTGTTCGTACTCCTCCTCTTCTTTAGGCTTGGAAGCAAGTGTAGGTACGGTCCCTTTCTCTTGAGTGAAAGCTTGGAACTGTGTATGGGAGGCTCTCTCTTAAGCTTCGAATCTATAGAACTGCTAATAAAGAAGGAAGGAAGCCGCTCGCAAAGTTTAAGTAATGAAAAGAAAAGCAAAGCGAGCGGCGCACCGAAAAGCAGGTTTAAAAGCCGCGTCTATAGTCGCGTTTATTAGCACGTCTATAGTCGTGTCTAAATACACAGAGTAGATGCATCTATAGTGGTGTCTATTAGCGCGTCTACAGGCGCGTTTGAATACACAGAGTAGACGCGCGTTTAGACGCACAGTTAGACACGACCATAGATGCAACTATAGACGCGGCGATAGACGCAACACAGAGTTTAAGTTAAGCATTTGAAGAAGAGCAAATTTGGTGGGTTGTTTGTTTGTAGGATGTCTCCATCTTCAACAAGTAGCTCCGGTGAGGATGAATCCCTCCGTATCCACCATCGCGAAATGTGGTTGGAGCAAAAAATCAAATGTCTGTGTGATCGATGTCGAGGAAACATGTATCGTGCACGCAGGATTACGCTCAATCATATCTCAAAGTATGGAGAATGGGATGTGACCGTAAACAGGGTAAGGGTTTGTAAGTTAAGGTTGATTGAGATACCTATGGGTGTTCATATGTTTGAGTTATGATCCCGTTTTAATTTGATACAGGATGCAGTGCCACACCCGCACATGTTACCCTATGCCCATCGTGAGGAGGCGAAGCGTCGGCGATATGAGGTGGGATCTTCAGGAGGGACCGTTACGGATGCATGGAGTGATGGTGATAGTAGCCCTCCGCCATTACCTCATGAAGCCGTGGAGGAGGAGGTGTTTGATGATATGGTGCAGGATTTATATGTCCATCAAGGGAGGGATAATAGCATGGAGTAGGATGATCTTTTTACCGCAGCATCGACTCCACTGTTTGAGGGGTGCACATTCTATGTTCTACGTGCCTCCCTTGAGTTACTAAACTTGCAAACCATCTATGGATGGAGCAATGCAAGTTTGAATGCATTACTCAAGTAAGCTTTAAAGTCGATTTTGCAAACATGGTGAATTATGCTAGTGGGTCAATTACTCGAATGCTTTTCCTCATTTATGGTCTTCACGTGCAGGCTATTGTGTAAAATGCTTCCAAGGGAGAATAAATTACCGACCTCAAGAGATATGGCAAGGAAACATGTGACCTCTCTTGGAGGATTAGATTACAAGCACATCCATGCATGTGTCAACGATTGCGTTTTGTTTCGTGGACTACATAAGGATGCAAGAGAGTGTCCTACTTGTGGAGAGCCAAGATATAGAGCAGATCTCAAAACCTTGGACGTGCCTCGTAAGGTATTGCGACATTTTCCCATAATCCCTCGCATCCAACATATGTTCAAGTGCAAATCTATTGCAGAGCTCATGTCATGGCATTCCTCCCATCGATCAACCGATGGCAAGTGGAGAACTCCCGCGGACTCTCCTGCATGGAAGCATGTTGAAGACACATGGCCAAGCTTCAAGGAAGAACCTAGGAGCTTGAGACTTGGATTGGGTATGGACGGTGTGAACCCATTTGGTCTCAAAAGCACGTCTTACAGTGTATGGCCAGTGGTATTGGTGAATTACAATCTTCCACCCTCTATGGCTATTAAGAAAGGACATGTCATGCTGTCCCTTCTAATTCCAGGGAAACATAAAGTCAAAAACACTGCTGTTTATTTGGAGCCTTTGATTGATGAGCTATAGATACTTTGGAGAGGTATCGAGGTGCATGATGTGAGCAGGCCTCCCTCGTCATGAGACTTCAACTCTCCTTCAACTGCAAAGCAGTCTTGATGTGGACGATGCATGACTTCCCAGGCTATGGCGAGTGTTCAGGTAAGCATTGCATTTTTAAATTATGAATAGACAAAGGACGTGGCACCCTAAACCCACCTTCCACTCTTAATTGCATCTATTGTTTCAGGTCTCACTACATCGGGTTACCATGCATGTCCTGTTTGTGGTCCTTCGCTAGTTGCCTCATGGGAAGACGCATTGAATAAGGTCATCTATGAGAATCACCATCGATTTCTCCCACCTGATCATCCTAGATATGTTGCCCCTTGGAATGAAGTCCTCCCACAATCACTCACCGCGGGAGATTGGATGAGAATTTGGGACGGTTCCACGACTCCTCCACCACGTGGCATGAGCCGGTAAGGATTTGTAACTATTGGCTGGAAGTAAAGATTGGCTATATTGGTTGAAAGTAAAGATTGCACGATAACACTTTATTTTGTTTAAATACTCCATCTTTTATCGTTTACCATATTGGTCCCACCTCAAGATCAATCACCTGCTCGATCCCATGCATATTTTCAAGAATGTGGCATCTACCATTTGGGAGCATTTGAATGGGACACGAGATTCGGCAGGCATAAGGGAGGATCTACGTACCACAGGGAGGATGCGTGAAGCTTGGCCTCAAGAGAGACCAAATGGGCGTGTTTTTTTACCTCGTGCACCGTGGATGTTATCAAAGCTAGAGATGGGGACGGTGAAGCACGCTATTACTACAATTCGTACTCCCACTGGATGCATGAGGTGTTTGAAGGGAGCCTTTACAAAGAGCAAGAAAAGAGGTGTAGAGCAATTATATGGCTTGAAATCTCATGATTGGCACAAGATGCTCCAAGTAAGTATTTTATATGCATAATATCTTTTTCCTTTTAAATTTGTGAGTGAATAGCTATAAGCAACTAATCAACCACCTCCTCGCGGGTTCAGTTCATACTACCTACTAGCATTTCACGTAGTGCATCAAAGGACGTGAAAGATTGTATTTACAAGATGGGCGAGCTTGTGAGGTATGTGAGCTCAAAGGAAATAGATCCCACCACGCTTGAGAATGCTCGAGTTATGTCAGTGGAGGCGGTTTGTTTAGTGGAGGAGACATTTCCACGTTCTATTCTCACAAGCCAACTACATCTCATAGTACATTTGGTGGATGAGATTGCTATATGCGGTAGTATACATGCACGATGCTTGTTCTTCCTCGAGCGCTTCATGAAGACGTTGAAGGGCTTCGTGAGACAAAATGCAAGACCCGAAGGTAGCATGGCCGAGGGTTGGTTGGTACAAGAGTCACTTGTATATATTTCTGAGTTTCTTGTTGATGTGGATAGCTGTCTCCCACGACTATGGAGAGATGATGAAGACCTAAGGATGACTGCTATTGTGCCTCAAGGAAAAGGACGCAACAAAGTAATAGACACGGAGTTGCGTAATAGTATCAACCTCTTTTGCGTGCTTAATAGTGATGTGATGAAAAGATGGGTGACAAGATACGAGGATGCAAAGGCAAGAGGACAAGAAGAAAGGGCACATTTGCTTGTTTGAATGTCCTTTCTGTTGTCACTTGTTGCTTGGGTGCCATCTTCATTCACTCTCATCTGACCACCATTACCTTCAGTCTTTCTCGATGTTTGAATGGTTTTATCATGGACATTCTTCATTTTCACTATCTCCTTCTACTTCCTCCTTGGTGAGCATCTTTATGAATTTTGTAATGTGCAAAATAATTGGTTGCAGTAATTTATTTTTTCTTTTACATCATACCCCATGTGCTTCTTCGTTTTCTTCATCCTTGATTTCCAAGATACTATGATTATCGCTGTGGAAAGCTTTGAAATTGCATCATGGTTTGGTGGGGCCCCATCCCTTTTTCAAACAACTACTATACAATGTATTGTTATCCTGGTTCTCCTTCCTACCCCTTGGCTCATACCATACCACTGTAAATGTTATAGCTCTCCCTTGGTCATCCATGCTTGCATCCACTACTTTTGTAACCCAAAACTTCACGTTCTCATGTTCATCATCTGATGGTCGAACTGTAAAAAATAAATGGACGTCTATGTCTATTTGTGGCATAAGCTCTCTCTTTTTGGGTCCACAATATGGATGTGGGAGCAGCGATTTAAACTCATTTTCAAAGAGACCACATGCTGGGTGCAAGTCATTACCAACATTTGGCCAAAATAAAAGCCGTTCTGCCTTAATATCATCTTCTCGCATTTTTGCAAGGTCCTTTATCAATTGGTAGGTCTTGCTAATTACAATAGGAGTGTGTTCCTTCCAAGAGGGCTTCCAATCAAGAAATATCCGGAGCATTTCCTCTTTGTATGTAATAAAAGCTTTTAATCCTTGTATTTAACCTTTGGATTTCTCGTTGAATTCTTTTATAGGAGCCCATGTTGGATGCATTTATTTTCTTGGAATTAAAGTTAAGAGACAGTAAGGTTCTTCAGGTTCCCATTTTGTATCAAGAGAATAGTGTTGCCACTGCATCACTGGTTTTTCATCCTTTAAGAAAAAGCAAAAATAGTGTGGAGTACCATGACCTATCAGGGAATCACCACCTTTTTGTATGAAAGGTATAATAAAGCTCTTCCAATCACACATCCTTTCAACTGTTGAGCATATTGTACCTTCCTTGCGGCCACCAACTTGCCTTCCACATTTTCTTATCAAGTCATCTATCGTCTCCATGTCCTTATGTTTTACTTCTCTTGAGACTATGCTAAATACCTGATTGATATCCTCATGTGTCTGCCCAACAAAAAAAAACCCAACTTCAATCTCATTGAAGATTTGATGAGGGATTAGCATTGAGCAAAATGCAAAGAAAAGCACATTCTTATTCTCTTGTCCACAATTGTCTACCTGTACTCTCAGAGTTGTTGGTAGGTGACCTCTTTCTACATGTACATTGTGAATTTCCTTCATAATGGATGTTATAACTTGATTGCTATCATGTAGATGCAAGGAATCAATCCAAATGTTTGCAAAAAAATTAAATCCATGCACTAACACTCCACATAAATGTGTCTTCAAAAAGTATTTTCCTTGTAGCTTAGGTGGAGTGTTAACGAATTGAGGTAATGTTGTTGTATTTTGATCCATACCATCTACAATAACGCACATGTACTCATTTGGATGAGAAATAGCTTGCTCCTTCCAAAATGTAGATTTTAATCTAGAATGTCAAACAAGTCCATGATGAAATTCTTTGCTTTTTTTGTATGCTGCTTTTTTTTCTAGAGATGTTGCACTCTCAAATGCTCACTTTAGATCATCGCAGTCATTGCACTTTGACATTTTTTGCCTCTTTGAGATGTTAACATATCCAAAGCTCTTTTTCCAAAGAGTATACAAAGTATGAAAAGATGCTAGAGCATGCCCTCTTTGCCTTTGTGTTTCTCCAATAGAGTTAAATACTTCTTTTTTTTGTCAAACTTATCAGAAGATCCATTTCAGATAGATGGGGCTAAGGTAAAGCATTTTCATGAATGCAGTCTTTCAAAATGTAGTATTTACCACAACTGTTGATGTTCTTGTTCTGGGCCTTCTAGTATTTCCATGAATGTTAATTTTTACTCCATACTTTTCTTTATTATCCAAATTCCAATATGTGCCATGTGATAATCTTGTAATAATGCGATATGCATTATCGCAAATACTTTTTCCATTTATAAGAGGCCTTATCTGTTGTCTTGAACTTGCCTTCTCTTGTCATTTATAAGAAAGCAAGAGAGTCTTGTGAGTAGGTATTCATTTCTTCTACTACCTCTCCTTTGATAGACATGTTCTCTACCCTTGATGTCATGTAAGTTAATGGATCACATGCATCTACGCTTACATCATGTAGATCGCATTGCTTTTAGAATAACACCTTCATTCATTACTCTTATTCTCTTTGGTTGCTTTTCTGGATCTTCCTAGACTCGCTTTTGTTTTATGCATCTGTATGTCCATTTTTGGGGCTTCCATGCATCCTTATTTGGATTTGCGAAGTTCTCCTTGTAAGATTTATTTGTCACTTTGTTTTCATGGGATGTTGCATCCTTGATCTTATTAGTGTGAGAATCAAAGTCAAATACCAAATAGTCCTTTGTTGATCTCATCCCTTCTTTTGATACATTTGTAGAACCATTTACATTGATTGTTTCATGGGAGGTTGCATCCTTGATCTTATCACATTCAAAGTCAAACACTAAATAGTCCTTTGTTAATCTCATCCCTACTTTTGATACAATCATAGAACTATTTTCATTAACTGTCACAGTGGCGATAGAGTGTCTAGAATGATCTTCAAGCTACTCATCTATTCTTGAGAGAACATCACTCATTGATGCACTTTCTATGGATTTCATAACTCCATAGTCTTGAATCTCCTCTACTCCAAAGAGAACATCAATCATTATATCATCATGCATGATTTCCATAATTCCATAGTTACTTGGTTTGACTCCAAGAAATTTATCAGTATCCATGAAGTCATCGATGCTTGATAAAATATCACTTTTGACATCTTTGCCCAAGTGCTCAATGTACATGAATTCATCCACTTAGGATAAGGCATCACTTGTGAAATTTTTTTCTTTCTCGGTACCAATGAACTCATCGACTCCTAATAAGATGTCAGTGCTATGTTTGAGTGCATTGGAATCATCCATCTTTTAAGGAATTGAGATTGATACATTGGCATATTCTTTCAATTCTAGATATTGTAGTATACATTATGTTTATCATTAAAAACCACATGCTGAGTCTTTACAATCTTTAAAAATTGCATGCTCCATCGCAAATCCTTACCTACCTCCTAGTAGGGACCATCCAATGAGATTGAGTTATCATCTGTACCATCATTAGTAACTTTTCAAATTCTCAAGACTTGACGTTTTGCTACGTACCACTTGTTCAAATCCCAAGACTTGACCTTTTGCTATGTAAATGATATCATTTGTAAAATATCTCCCACTCTAAAATCCAAAAATATGCACTTTATATTCCTCATGACATGCGTTGGATAAGTCTCATCTCTGTCCCATGAAATCAATGCTTTGTTGGAAGTATTATAGGGCATAACATCTCCAAGGATTTCCATTACCGCCACTAAGAATCCCCACACTTATGCTTTAGCTCAACATGTGCACTAAGAATCTTTGATACGATAATTGCCACCTTATCTTCATCACCAAGTCATCTAAAGTGACAAATAGAATTTGGATCAATTTCATGGATTGTAGCAAATGCAACTACTTCTCTTTTGCGACATAGAATCACCTCCATCCTTGGAATAAAATTTGTGTCCATCTCCTTTGTGAGCTTCCTTTGCAAGTAAGTTGTAACAATCATTATAAAGAGCATTAGTCTCTTTTCAATAATCGACTTTATTGATTATTTAGAAATCTGGATCTTGTTTAGAAAATATGGGAGGTCTTATTTAGAAATCTAGGTTTTCAATAAAGGGTTTAGGATTCAATAATTAGCAATCTCCAAAATCCTAACCCTAACCCATAAACCTTAAATCTTAAAATCTAACCCATAAACCCTAAACCCTAACTCCTAAACCATAAGTCCTAACCCTAAACCATAACCCTTAATCCCTAAACCTTAAACCCTAATCGTGGCCCTCTAAACCCTAAACCCCAACCCCTAAATCCTAACCCCTAATCCCTAAACCCAAAACCCTAACCCCTATCCTTAAACCCTAACCCCTAACCCCTAATCCCTAAATCTTAAACCCTTATCTTGGCCCTCTAACCCCTAAACCCTAAACACTAACCCCTAAATCCTAACTCCTAAATCCTAACCCGTAAACCCTAACACCCTAATCCCTAATCCTACAATCCTAATCTTTGCCATTTAAACCCTAAATCCTAACCCCTAAACCCTAAACCCTAGCCCCTAAACCCTAATTCCTAAACCCTAACATGTAACTCACCTCTAATCCTTAAACCCTAAACCCCAACCCCTAATCCCTAAACCTTAAACCCTAATCTTGGCCCTCTAGACACTAAACCCTAAATCCTTAACCCCAAACGCTAACTCTTAAATCCTAACCTATAAACCCAAAACCCTAATCCCTAAACCTTAAACCCTAATCTTGGCCCTCTAAACCCTAAACCCTAACCCCCAAACCCTAACTCCTAAACCCTAACCTGTAAACCCTTACCCCTAATCCCTAACCCCTAAACCCTAACCCCTAAATCCTAACCCCTAATCCCTAAACCTTAAACCCTAAGCTTGGCCCTCTAAACCCTAAACCCTAACCCCTAAACCCTAAACCCTATCCCCTAAACCCTAACTCCTAAACCCTAACCCATAAACCCTAACCCCTAATCCCTAAACCTTAAACCCTAATCTTGGCCCTCTAAGCCCTAATTCCTAACCCCTAAACCCTAAACCCTAACCCCCAAACCTAACTTGTAAACCCTAACCCCTTTAGATGGTATGCTACTTGTGTTTATGGCATATTATGAGAAGTAAGTATCATCCCAACCTTTCTTTTACTCTTTTATTTGTATTATTGTGTCAATTAATACTTAATATTGTGTCAATAAATCTTTTATTCTTTATTGGTCATGTAGCTTACATTGGCGCCTGATAGTATGGGATCTTCATGACAACCATTTTCGGTTTGTCAATTCATTTAGAGGCTTTCATGGCTCGGTGTTCAAGTAAGTGTTCTTTTAACATATCATTATGAACATTCATCTTACAATTTACTACACAAATTCACTTTTTCATATGTCATGATGAACAGGTCTGCAAACAAGTTAGTATTTTCTATTAGAAAAATCAGGCAGCATCAAGACCAACCAAATTTTCAAACACGTGTTGCAGTGGAGGAGAAAGACGGGTATAGCAGTGGGTGGAGGGTTACCTACAACTTCATGTTCTTCCTTAATGAAATTTTTAAACATGTCTCAATAGAAGCATATACAAAGTTTGAGCTACAAGAATTTATGGTTAAGACTGTTCACAACCTAATTGCTACCATTGGGAAACAACATGATGTCAATGAAGAACTCAAGGAAGAGTCCACTCAATCACCCAGAGAAAAACAAGAGACAATTCAGTCTCCTTGTGCATCACAGCCTCAAGCAGAGTTGCAACTTGCAAAGGAAGAAGAGAATGAGTCTATAGCAAAATGCTCATTACAGTCTCCACCTGAATTAGAGACTCAATGCATTCTTCCTACACAAGAAGTAGAGACTCAATGTGCATCTACAATATCACATCTTGTGAAGGAAGAAGAGATTGAGTGTATCCCAAAATTATTACATCTTGCACCAGAAGTACAAACTCAGTGTACAAAAGAAGAAGAGATGGAGTCTACTTCAAAATTATTACAGATTGCATAAGAAGTAGAGACTCAATTTACTCTTAGAGTGTCACAGCCTCAAGAGGATTCATCGGAATCTATTGGACCATTGTAAAGCATGTAGATGACCTAAGAAACATGAGTCCTTGAATATTTTTATCTTGTTCCACCGTGAGAGTGCACGGCCCATCTAATGTCTACACCCGATCCCCTCATTTAATTTTCTCACAACCGTGCCAGGTTCTCCTTTGCACTTCATCCACTTTCACTTTATGGAACACTGTGTGCACTGCACTATTCTTAAGGCTTTGTTTATTGAATGCGTGCTTGTAGAGATGTTGGTTTTAAGCCATCTTATAGGATCATGGGAATCATTGAGCTTTTCTTGAGGGAATTTTAATTGGTGTTTAAATGTAGCTTTCTTAATAAAAGCACCACATCCATCATGTTCAGCCTTAGCATGGCTAGACCCAAATAATTTCCACGTCATGCCTAGACCGGCCCCAGGGATTTGATCCTTGAGACAAAGTAGAATCCACGGGCTCAATCAAATTTAGAGAAAGCACCATCTAACCACACACAATGTTGTTTTAAATTTTTTGCATGGGGATCTTCTTTTTCCAACCATTCCCAATGCAGTAGAAAAGCATGCTGCACAAATAAGGTGTCCTGTTCCCTATCATCTGAAATGTAGAAATGGTATATGCGTTGCACTGACTTGGGCTCCTATGCGTCAGCAAGTAGATTGGTATCAATCGTAGAAGAATCAAGCAACTGACTGTATTTGATATGCACAAGAATTGTTCCCTACTTGTTGTAACAGTAAGCAGTTTGTATCTGATATTGTTCTTGAAATGAATAATACACATTACAAACTTGAACATGAGACCGAAATTTTATGGAATAATGATTTTTAATGAGACATTTAAAGAATTACAAGTGCTATGTTGCATGTAAAGCATTAGGATATTTACTTATGATATTTATTCCATTTGTATTATTATTTGATTATATGTGAATACATAAGGGGCATTTACTTATGGATACACTTGATAAGATTTTGCGACTCAAAACAATAAGATTACTCAAATTATGCCATAGGGTCAAAGTTTATAGCATTATAGAGTCATAAGAGCCACACTTGATGAGAATTTGTGACTCAATAACAAACTGTATTAGCAACTCCAATATGATCCGCTCAGCTTGGTAAAGAGCCACACTTGATGAGAATTTGCGACTCAAAAAAAAACTTTATTAGAAATTATAATATGATCTGCTCAGCCCTACTAGGCTTGTTGTAGAGAATAAAAAATAAAATTATTGACTATTACAAGCCACATAGGCTGTGAGACCACACTGGAAGATCTCATTGTTAGTCTCTCTTATCTTCTCAACAACCCAATCTTCCACTGACTCCATGTTTGTATCCTCAACATAATTACAATGAAGGAAGAAATTCAAGAAATCAGAGATTGTTTCTTGATAATTTCTTTGTGAGGCCCTTATTGTTCTTTCAGCATCTGCATCAAATCACCCATACCAAGTCTCTACCAAGTGCTACAATAACAATGGTTACCTAAGAAGTCTAGCAGATCTTGTCATGCTTTTATAATATTTCGTAAAAGTCTTTTGATCTCTAGTATCTTCAAAGTCTCCTCCCTCTCTGCAAGCCTCTATGCATCAAATTCCTCTCTCTCCATCCATGTCAATGGAGAGCCTTGTCAAATTCTTGCCTCTCTCCTTGCTCCTTGGTCAACAATCCATTCCTTGAAACTTAATTCTGGACTCCACGTCTCCGATGATGCCAAGGACATCCATGGGTGGGGAGATGATAAAGAAAGAGAGATGGAAGAAGAAAGTGCTTGCAGAAGGACTAGGATGGAAGAAAGAGAGAGTGTTTGCAGAAGGACTAGGATGGAAGAAAGAAGAGAGTGTTTGTGGAAGGACTAGGATGGAAGAATACAAGTTCAGTAACACAATGTTGAGGGCAAGGAGTGAAGAAAATAAATAGAGCAAGACTCGAGAGAAAGGTGTGTTTGCTACGATAAGGATGGGTGAGCACCGTAGTGTGTTTGCATAGATAAGTATGGGTGAACGGTCCAACTGACACTTTAACCGATGGTGTGAAATGAAAGGTTTGGAATAAAGTCAGTGGAGCATTGGGAATGCTCTACTTTAAGTGAGTGGAGCATTGGAAATTGATACTTGGAAGCAAAAGATTACGAACAATTATTATGTTCTTCTCATTAGACATTTAATATTTCAATAGTTTGCTTGATATTGTAACTTTTGAAGGTGTTTGTTAACACCATTATAAATATTATGAGAGTTAACAACTGTTGAATCTTATCTTTTCGTGTAACTTATCTATGCCACATTAAATTTTATAATTTTGATTTCAGCTCCTTTAAAAATCTCTAAAAAATTGCTTGTTTTTATCTTGTCATCTGTGCTTAGAAGAGTGGGTTTTTCTTACATTTTATCTAAAAACTAGTTCAAAAGTATCTGTAAAAATGAATTTGTACATTGACAAGTCCAAAATTAATGAAATAAGTGTTCTCATCAGCTCTAAACTTAGTCCTCCACTCTTCTCTAACTTGTTCTTCCTGTGAGTCCTCGAGTTGCCAAATTGTTTTGGCCTCATTAGTGTTTTTTGAACCTAATCTTCATAAACTTCTATTGGGAGACCTATTGAACAAGAACTATACCCATCCATGCTTGTATGAGAGGAAAAGGAATTATTGTTGACTTCCTTGCCATTTGCTTTTAATCCCATCAAGGTTCTCAATGTCCTCCAGATTGCCAAACAATGTTTGCTCTTCAGTTTAGGCAGCTAGGGGGACTTCTCTTTAGACTTCTCAAGGGGAGGGGAGTTCTCACCGGAATGATCAGGGGACTTATCATGGGAGTGGTGGGATCCAGAGGGCTTGCTGGGTTTTAGGGGAGCACTGAAGGATCCTTTGGGAGCCATGGGCAGCATCAGAGGAAGAGGGCAGCCTATTCACTTCATTGGAGCTAGTGGAGGGCTCATGGGAGGGATGACGAAAGGCCTCATGGGAGGGCTCATGGGAGGTGATAAGTCTCAGGGGAGGGCTCAAGGGAGGACTCATGGGAGGTGTGTTTGGAGGAGGTAGTCGTACTTGAGGAGGGATTCGTGCTCGAGGGGGTATTTGGGTTTTCAAAGGCCATGGAGCATGAGGAGGTCATGCAGTTGAATGACGTGGAGGAAGAAGGTGTGGGGAAGGTCTAAGGTGGCATCCTTTGGTGTGTAAGCACTTGAGGGTTTTCAAATCACTAGTACGATGCCATTCAACTCGAAATGTTCCACCGCTATCTACTGTCAATGTTTTCCCTTCCTCTTTGTCTTTGGATAGCTGATGGGATTTTTGTTCTCTCTAGAAACCAATTCAATGTCTCATGGCACTCTTTGGGAGTCTCCAATGCTGCAATCCACCATATATCTTTGTCTGATTTAATTGAGAAATATTGCTCAACTTCCTCGTCCCCTTGAGCAAAGGCTAAGGCTTTGTTCATAATGTAGATGCTCACTCTCTCTAACTTGTATTCTATCACCAATTGAGCTTCATCCATTTTGATGACAAATATGAGCTTGCCATTGTATTCTATACAACAAACACTATAAGGTATAGGCCATTTTCTGACACAAATACCGACTCTTTTTACACTAAAATATTTTTAATTAAAGGGAAAAAATGTCAGTAATTATGTTAGGATTAGTGTTGGAAAATGTGCGTTGATATATAATTGTCGATATATACTGATGCTGGTAAAGGTTAGTATATACAGACTCTGTTAAAGATCGGTATATACCGACCTTTAACAAAACACACAAAAAACTTTTGTGGGGCAAAATAGGGCTTTATTTGGCCCCATTTTGCCCCACTTATGTTCTTTTTTTTGCATTACAAAAGAATGTTTACAAGCAAACATGCAAGATAAAAGTCTCAAACCTTATTTGTTACAAAATTTCCCTTTGGAAAAGGGTGATACAAAATCACTCAAATGAGTCAAGAGACAAAAGCATATACATGCCAAAGTATATACAACCTTGTTTGTTACAAAATTTCCCTTTCGAAAAAGGTGATAAAAAATTGCTCAAATAAGCCGACAGACAAAATCATATACATGCCAAAGTATATACAAACTACTACTAATACTACTACTACTACTTCTCATCCGACTTGTCATCATCCTCCTCCTCCTCCTCGCTCTCCCTGTATATAGGTGTGTATGATACCTGGCCCTCATGAACTCCACTTGATTCCTGGCCCTCGTGACCTCTGCCTGATGATCCCTATCCATCCTTGCACGTTTAAGCCAAATCCCCTGAGAACTCGTCATCACCGCTCGCCTCCATTGCTTGCTGATGGGATGTTCGATATTGCACCCTAAGAGCGAAACCATTTTAATTTGAAAATATATTGGAACTTAAAGAATAAAACAATTTAGAAAGTGAGATTACAAGTTGGAGTAGACTTATACCCCACAAGCAGCCACCATAGTCCAATCAACTGCCACTCCATGTGCCTCCATCTCAAAGAACCACTTCTTCGCCCCTATGTGAAATGTGTGTTTCGTCTCTTCATTTGTAGGACGGCGACTAATCATCACAGATTTTTGTGGACCCAAATTATGAGAATTAGATAAAGTGCATGCAATATGTAATTAAAAAAATAGAACAATAAATTAAATGAGAAGTAGACTTACCACCCATGCCTCGAACGGTCCACCCCATTGTTGACGTGCAAAGCACCTACGGTGTCCATCCATCTCCTTGTAGCCCTCTTCTGATTGTTGAACTTTGTGGGCATGTCACTCCTTCTTCAAAAGCTTCTAGTCACTTTTATCCACCCAGCTAGTTTTAGGCTTCTTCACCGTCACGATAGCATCTCGCAGCTTTGACCTGCGATGCTTCAAGACACCACACATGCACTCTCGCATGTAGTGGTCATCGAAACTTGTACCTGAGGGTTTAGGGAATTGTCTTCTCAATTCCACTAAGACTGCCTTCTTGTTCTCATCCTAGTTCTACCAATCAAGTGTTATGCTATTCTTGAAATGGTGGCTCATCAACCGCCTCATGGCGGTCATCACTTGCATCCCATTTTTATTTTTTACAATCTATCGACCCATAGTGATCTCATAATAAAGGTCCTCAGGCAAGGGAGTAGCAGAGCTAGAGTGAGGGGTGGTTTGAGCACTTAAGGAGCGAGGAGTAGCACAGGGAGTGGGCTCTGGGGTGCCTCTGCCTATGAGTAGAGAGGGCACAGGACTTGACCAGTATCGGGTCTCATGACAAAGTGGAGACCTATAGGGATGTGAGTGTGCTGACTTGTCTACATGCCTCGAACCACCACAGTAGCATCAACCCTTACTACTCTTCCTAGACCTATAATGGGTATGCCCAGGTGATGACCCCTCGGTCAAAGGGGCTACAGGGGATGACTGTCAAGTAGGTCCAGTCGTCGATGGCCCTGATCTACCTTAAGGGGGGTAGGAAAGGGGAGGGAAAGGGACTGGCTGAGGTCCTCTGGGATAGCAGAGAGAAGAATCTTGTTGCATTCGCATCATCATGATGTGACAAACTCATCAGGACTCCTTACGAAGCCATGGGCCGCTAGCAAAGGAGTTCCCTAAGGGGTAGTCCGGGGTGCTAGGCCTGAGAGGAGTTAGTCGAGGGGTAGTTGCAGGGGTAGGCCCCTGAGGAGTCAATTAAGTGGAAGAGAAGTCCTCTAGCGAGTAAAGATCATGATGTCCCCTCCTATGAGGGGTGCCATACTCTCCAGACGTGCAACGTGCTAACATGTCTAATTTGGGGGGATTGGACAAACACAAAAAGAAAAACAAAGACAAGTGCGGGTAAGAAATGGAAAGACAATTTACTTAAAAGACAATAATTATAATTTACTTAAAATATACTTTATTACTTGAAACTCAAATTAAATTTACTAAAACTTGGAAAACAAAATTATTTTCTTATGACTAAAATAGGGGAGAGGGAAATCATATGATTATGCTTATGCTTATATGCATATGCATGAGCATATGAGCATATGCTCATGCATAAGCATAAGCATAAGCATTTGCATATGCAAATGCATATTCTTGTGAGTGTCAAAGGGTAGGGGAATTAGGGAAGAGGGCATAAACAAGGCAAAGAGGAAAGAGAGCATAAGCAAGGCAAAGAGGGCATAAGCAAATGCTTAGGAGTGGTAGGATAGGGGAAGAGAGCTTATGACTGAAATAGGGGAGAGGGAAAGCATATGATTAGGCTTATGCATATACGCATATGCATGAGAATATAAGCATATGCTCATGCATAACCATAAGCATTTGCATACACAAATGCATATGGTTATGAGTGTGAGAGGGTAAGGGAATTAGGGAAGGAGGGCATAAGAAAATGCTTAGGAGAAGAGATCTTATGAGTGATATAGGGGAGAGGGAAAGCATTTGATTATGCTTATGCTTATATGCCCTCCAAAGGGTGCGGACACACGTGCACGGATTACAGGTGACGACTACAAAGATGGCGGGGAAGGAAACAGTACTCGACATCCAGGGATGAATGTAAACCCATTGGATAGGGATAATCATTCTGGTCCTAGGAGAGAAGACTCACCGGTGGTGGTAGACACTAGTCCGAGGGGCGCGAAGCGCTATGAGTCATTGAGATGATGGCAGGGTGCGAAGCACACCCATGTACTCAGAACTATTGTGGACATATGCATGAGCATATGAGCATATGCTCATGCATAAGAATAAGCATTTGCATATGCTGATTAGGAGTGATAGGATAGGGGAAGAGAGCTTATGAGTGAAATAGGCGAGAGGGAAAGCATATGATTATGCTTATGCTTATATGCATATACATGAGCATATGAGCATAAGCATTTGCATTCGCAAATGCATATGCATATGAGTGTGAGAGGGTAGGGGAATTAGGGAATGAGGGCATAAGCAAATGATGCTCATGGGGGGCTCACTAAGAAATATGTACAATAGCATGTGCAATCAACGGAAGGGGTTCTATATTTTTATAAAGTTACAAAAAATATACATACAAAAGGGGTTTTTTAAATCAAAAAGGAAAATTTTCATACATAAGGGATACTTTAATCACATCTCAAAATTTATAGAAGGGGTGTATATAGGTTATAAAAATTCGTAAGAAGGGCGTTGTTTTAATAACCCTTGATCGCACGTGCTATATAGGGTTTTTACACAATTCAGAGTGCGTACCCACCAAGCCCACATGGGAGATTCCTCCACACACACCATTCATGTGGGAGGATGCATTTATTGGGAGAGACCCCTCTCTTGGCTATAAAAGGAGGGGCTATTCCTTGATGGGACACGCTCATTCATGTCAAGCCACCTAGCTAGTACTTTGATTTCTCCCCATCCTTCCTTGCAAATAAAGCATGACTCTCTTCCCTTGATGTCTCCATCTCTACATGCCACCTCCCATCATATACATGCTCCTCTTCCCCCTCGCCCTTCCCCCTTGTGCCATAGTCTCCCTCTTCATTCCCACCCCTCTTAATCCCTTTTCCCCACCCATGTTAATGCTTCTCCCCTTACATTCCGTTTTCCTCTATGGCCCTCGCGCGTCACCATGCCTAGTGTCAAGCCTCATGCCTTGATTTCTTTTCTAGTTAATAGTACCCACTGTGGCATATCACCATCAGTGCACACCCCTTTCACATTGTCCAGCACCCTACCATTTGCATAAGGATAGACTAGATTATCTGATCTTTCTTATCTCAAGCGGTTCCTTGTGACGGAATGCACAAACTTGTAGTTACTCTAGTTTCATTTGCTAGAGGAGTTGCTACATGGTTGTGACAAAAACTTCATGGCCAAGGCTTGAAAATAAGGCGTGGAAGCTCCACACTCTTCCCACCATCTCCATGCTAGCATATCTTTGGCTAATTCTTTGATTCTTGGATAGGCAAAAGGTCCTTCTCTATTTTGAAAAGTTGAGAGTTCCTTAACAGCAGAAGCATACTAAGTCCTATCCTCAAAGAAACGTCCAAGAAGGTCATGCCACGATCGCAAAATTTGTACATCTATCTTTGTACGATATTCCCACCATTACAGATCTAATATATGGGCAACATATTAGTACAAAGAGTTGTGTGCTTGATTCCATCATTTTTGCACCATATTTTACAACATGGTTCATTTAACCATACTAGATCCACCTTCCCCTGGCCTTGCATCTTCCTTCAAAACATCCCTCTCAGCAGTCTATCAAGCCATATGAGCACTTTCCATGCTTGGCCCTTTCACATCCAACTTATGGATTGTAAACTAAATTGGCTTCATGGCTTCCATTGCATTAGATAACCTCTTCCAAAACATCGGATTATTAACTAATGTCTTTAAGGCAATGAATTCGTTATGGGAGCCACTCAAGCATGCCTTGAATATCCACTCTGCGGCTTCTGCATTGAATAGCATCTCGGTTACAAGGGCTTGTTGCTTTAAGAACCGCTCCATCATTATATAGTTTGTGCCAAAACGTGTCTCACCTGGCTTTAGAAGCTCCAAAGGATGATTCATGGGCTGGTGATTCCTAAATATACCGAGTAATCATTGATGGTTAAGAAAGTATAACACGAATTTCCAAGCCTCATCCACAACAACTTTGAAGAAGTTTGTGGCAGGTGTTTTGTACCAATCCTCCAAGACTAGGTCTAGACAATGGCACGAGCATGGTGATGCCCAAATATGTCGATATCTGCAATTTATAATTTTCCTAGCCTTTCGAGAATTCTTAGCATTATCAACAATCACTTAAAAAATATTGTTAGGACCGATGTCTTCAATACATCTACTTAACTTCTCCACAATCAATTCTCCCATCTTGGCCTCACCACGTGTATCGAATGATTGTCGAAAAGCCTCCTCTTTGAATGTTCAACCATGACACTAATCAAGGGCCACTTGCTAACATTCTTCCATCCATTTGATATGATGGTGCAAGCCATTTTCTCAATGCTGTTGCAAACCACTTGCTGCATCTCCTCTTTCATCCTATAACACTTATTTCATTAATTTTGGACTTGTCAATGTACAAATTCATTTTTACATATACTTTTAGACTAGTTTTCAGATAAAATTTAAGAAAAACCCAATCTTCAAAGCACATATAAAAACATAAAAACAAGAATTTTTTTATATATTTTTTAAGGACATGAAACTAAAATTATAAAATTTAACGCAGCCTAGATAAGTTACATGAAAAAATAAGATTCGGTTGTTGTAAACTCTCTTAATATTTAATGGTGTTAATAAACACCTTCAAAAGTTAAGCCTGAGATAAGTTACACAAAAAAGAGTGGTTCAATAATTGTAAACTCTCTTCATATTTATAATAGTGTTTAGGAAACACTTTCAAAAGTTACAAGTGGAAGTAGCAAACTCTCACAATATTTATAATTTAGGTGTTGAAAAACACCAAAAGTTACAATAAGACTCTCATTCTCGGGGGGGTCACTATGTATAAACCCTCTATATTACGTGCGTTCAAGGCCTATATTTAAAGTCCCTTATTTGTAAAAAATTTCATTAATAAAATGTACCCCTTTTCTATACAAATCTGTAAATTTTTTCCAAAACTATTTTAAATAGTCCCTTATGTATATTTATTTCTGTAAATTTTAGAAATAAAAAAAATCCTTCTGTTGAACTCACATGATAGGGTTACATATGATGAGTGACCCCCCCGAGCTCTCATTGGAAGGCAAATTACACCAAAAGTTACAATAAGACTCACTGGAAGGCAAATTTATTTTCAAGACTACAGCCATTCAACTTGATGAATTTTCTATTTTCAAGTCTTTAGCCTAAATTCAACCCATTCAAGAGCTGAGCTCATCTCATCCTCATCGATGTAGTTAAAATTATAGAAGAGAAGTAAGGATTGATGAATTTTCTCCTGCATAACACTTTGTTTATTCCGAATGGCTTGCGCTTCCTCGGGGGAAAATCTTCCATAACGAGCCACACGCGAAGATATCTCACTTTGAAAGTCTATCAAAACTCTCCTATATGACTGCAATTTATCTATTTCAGTAGTAGCCATACTTATTTTTCTTTCCTCTTCCTTCTCTAAGCCCTTCTGACAAGCAAAGTCATCCTTCTCGTATTGGGTTAATGGAGCTGGCTATTGCTTTCTCTCCTCTCTCTTTCCTTGGTTCTCGGCAATCCATTCTTTGATGCTGCTAATGGCTTGCTCGACAGAATCGATTACCTTAAAAAGATCCATAAAAACGAGAGGAGGAAGGTAACGAGAGTGAGGAAGGTAACTAGAGGAGGTACGGCAAGATGAAAGGAGTATGCTTGAGAAGAGGAGGTAAGGCTATAGGCAAGATGGAAGGAGCAAGCTTGAGGAGAGGAGTAAGGTATGAAGAGTAAAGTGGAAGAAGTGTGGAGAGGAGTAAGGTAAGAAGAGTAAAGTGGAAGAAGTTTTTGCTGCGGGTGAGATATAGAAGACGAACGAGGTGAGGAAGGTAACGAGAGTGAGGAAAGATATAGAAGACGAACGAGGTGAGGAAGGTAACGAGAGTGAGGAAGGTAACTAGAGGAGGTAAGGCAAGATGAAAGGAGTATGCTTGAGAAGAGGAGGCAAGGCTGCGGGCAAGATGGAAGGAGCAAGCTTGAGGAGAGGAGTAAGGTAAGAAGAGCAAAGTGGAAGAAGTGTTTGCTGCAGGTGAGATATAGAAGATGAACGACTACTAGGGGATTTATAGAACTACAAACTCATAATGTGGGATAAAAGATTTAGAATAAAGAATTGGTAGAGGCTGAGATGACTAGATGCAAGACCGTAATGCGAGACATGTGAGACATGTAAGATAGTGAGTACATTGAAATCTATAAAATAAAATGATGGGATGCAAGACCGTAATGGGAGACATTTGAGACATGTAAGATAGTGATAGTACATTGAAATCTATAAAATAAAATGATGGAACACAAGAATGATATAATTAATAGAATCTCATCATGAGATATTCTTTTAATATAATATAAGTTAGTAATTATTAGAATCTCATCATGAGATATTCTTTTGATATAATACAAGTTAGACTTGCTGATGCAAGACCATAATGCGAGACATGTGAGATGATAGATTTTGAGTACATTGAAATCTATAAAATAAAGTGATGGAACATAAGAATGATATAATTATTAAATTCTCATCATAAGATATTTATTGTACATAATAAATGATAGATTTTGATTACATTGAAATCTATAAAATAAAGTGATGGAACATAAGAATGATATAATTATTAGATTCTCATCATAAGATATTTATTGTACATAATAAATTAGACTTTCAAAAAAGTAAAACCTAATGTATTGTAATGAATAAATATCATAAAATATCCTAATGTATTGCAACATTTAACATAAGTTTAAAAAACACTATCATTAATCAATACAAACAAGATAAAAATCGTCAAGGACTCATGTTTCTTTCTACATGTTTTACAACTGAATAGAGTCTAATGAGTCCTCTTGAGGCTGTGATTCTCTAAGAGTACATTGAGTCTCTACTTGTGTGGATGGTGTACATTGAGATTCTACTTCTGGTGCAATCGGGATAGACTTAATCTCTTCCTCCTTTACAAGATGTGATGTTGTAGATGCACATTGAGTCTCCACTTCTTGTGTAGGAAGAATGCATTGAGTCTCTAATTCAAGTGTAGACTGTAATGCTTCTACTTGAGGCTGTGATACAGAAGGAGACTGAATTGTCTCTTGTTTTTCTTTGGCTCCCTCAGGTTCTTCATTGAGTCCATCATGTTGTTTCCCAATGGTAGCAGTTAGATAGTGAACAGTCTTAGCCACAAAATCTTGTAGCTCGAGCTTGGTATATGCTTCTATTGAGACATGTTCAAAAATTTCATTGAGATACAACATGAAGTTGTAGGCAATTCTCCACCCACTACTAAACATGTCTTTCTGCTCCATAGCGAGGCGTGTCTAGAAATTTGGTTGGTCTTGATGCTCCCTAATTTTCATAATCGCAGAAACTAACTTGTTTGTAGACCTGTCCATCATGACATATGACAAAGTGAATTTGTGTAGTAAATAGTAAGATGCATGTTCATAATGATATGATAAAAGAACACTTACCTGAACACCCCATGAAAGCCTGTAAATGAGTTGACAAACCAACAATGGTTGTCATCAAGATCCCATACTATCAGGCTCCAATGTGAACTACATCACCAATAAAGAGCGATAAGATTTATCACAATATTAAGTATTAATTGACACAATATTATAAATAAGAGAGTAAAAGAAAGATTGAGACGATACTTACTTCTCATAATATGGCATAAAGACAACTAGTATGCCATCCAAGTCTAAAGGTTGTAGAATTGAACAAACATCATCTACTGTCTTCTTGGTATCACTAAGTACAGCTGAAAGAAGAGAATCGAGCATACAGACGCGATTCTGTACTGATCTAGGAAAGTGAGATATAATTGTACTGCAGCAATAAATAAACAAATGTTAGAAGCAGATTGAATCAAATGATTGAAGTATCAAGCCAAGAGATGTTCATATCAAACCTGAGGATGGCCATCATGACTTTGTCATTAGCCTCTTTCAAAGGGTCGGAGAGGATTGTAACTTCCTCGCTACCAAAAGTCAAAACACAAGGTTGCTTGCTAATGATGACCCTAACCTCAAAAGAGCTCCCCATTTCGTCCAATACAGCGGTTACATTAGGACAACTTATGGGCGTAGCAACCAATGTTTCCTCTGGATGCTCCACCACGTTATCAATAAATGCCTTAATGTTAGATGACATAAATGCATATAGATGCAAGTCTGTATATGTCGACAATGAGGTTTCACCGCCTCTCAAATTAAAAATTTGAGCAAGGAGCAAAAAGCAGTTATATCCGACTCTCCACCCACAACTGTGGTCATCATTCTGCTTCGCTGTAGGGCATGTTACATACTCTATTTGATCTTCTAAGTCACCCTCCATTTGCATAAGTGCATCTATAGCACCTACCAACTTTCGACCAGATCTACACATCAAAATAGAAAACATAAATGAATGTGCGCATTGCATAGGATGCATCTCATTGACATAATTATGACACAAGTAGGTTATACTTACTCTGACACATTGCCATGGATAGATGCTATTGAATTGACAAAGAAGCATTGCTTGGCTAAGATGTCCACAATTACCAAGCTCCAATGCAAGCTGCATTATCAATTAAGAATAATTATTATTTGATATAATCCTCCACTCATCTTTCTCCAACTCTCTCTTTGTCATCACTAGAATGAAATTTCCTTTACTTAAGACCAAGAACCATGCTTTCTTTGTTGTGTCAACAACTGTCCAGTTTGTGAAGTCCTTTGGGGCATAAATTCTTCCATTGTATTTCAGTGTCATACCATTGACAAATGCTGTAGCCTCAAGATCCATCCTATATTCAAGCACAACACAAATTTTAGGTACTTTGACAAACTACAATTACTTTGAAAAATCAAAAGTACAATGAGTCCCATTAATACACCTCAAGTTTTTATTCTTCCCAATCATATAAGTATCAATTTCATGCTTTGGGAATAGCCTAAAAGGCTTTACAAGGCTTAGAGCATAAATGCTTTGGGAATAGCCTAAAAGGCTTTACAAGGCTTAGAGCATAAATGTGAAAAAAAATAAGGATTTACAATGATCTCTGAATACAAATTTGAAGTCTGTCATATATAAGTGCAAAATGCTCTATCAACTGCCGCAACTGATATAAGTGTAAAATGCTCTGTCAACTCCCACAACTATAATCTGTCATGTCCACTGATACAACTTTCAATCATCTTGAAAGTTTAAAAACCTTAATCGTTGCTTAAATGGTAGGGTTGTTGTGACTGTGAAACCGAATGTGAACGAATGGACTGACTCCGATTAGGAACTAGTCAGGAAATTTTGAGCATGGCTTTGATTGGTTTTTTTGGAGTTCTCTCCTCTAAGGACAAACTAATCTATGCTAATCTAGACTACACCAACCGTCGAAGCGAAGAAAAGCAAGAAATAATTTCTTTTCCATTGTTCTTTTTAATATCCTTAGGTTGCGAATTAAAAGCAAAAAATAATCTATTTTCCATTATTCTTTTTAATACACTAAGGTTGTGAGTTTAAAAAAGATAAAATTTATATTTTCAAAAACTAATTTACTTACAACTCATAAGAATTGAACATTCACATTAATAAGAAGTTAAAATCTTAATAAATTTGAATTTAAATAATAAAAACTATAAAGTAGTTTAACTTAAAGTTTATGAAAAAATAACGTAAAATAAAGAAAATAAGACTTAAAATTAAAAATTTAATATTTGCCTGGAAGAATATATTAATTCTCCCTAAAAAGAAATAAATTAAAGTAATAATAACGAATGTAAGTTAAACTACTTTTAAAATTTTAATTTAAAATGTAATAAAATTAAAATTATACTTTCTATATTCCAAAACAAAATGCATTATAATCTAAATTAAACTAGTAAATTGAAAATGAAAGTGAAACTCATTTTAAATTCAAAAACAAAGAAAAATTTAAAATTCAAGTTTCTACAAGTTTTCCTTTTCGCATACATTTGTCTTTTCACACTTTTCAAGTTTCCACCCGTTTGTCTTTTCAAACACAAGGTTGTCTTTTATCACAATTTTCAAGTTTTCACACGTTTATCTTTTCAAACACAAGGATTCATAGTTTAAAAAAAGGCGGGAAATTTGAAATTCTAGTTTCCACACTTTTCTCTTTTCAAACACCAAGGTTTATAGTTTTGTTTGTTTAAGTTTCGACTAAATCACACACCAATCTCCTCTAATATGCCTCATTGATCGTAGCTCCCAAATTCTTCCATCAAAACATCTCTCCTTTATCTCTTCTTGATCGTCGCCCACTCATTTTTCCTCCTCATTGGTAAGATTTTCTATCTCGATCGTAATTTCTCTTGTGCCCTTCCTCACTAAATTTTCATCAAACACCAAGGTTTATAGTTTTGTTTGTTTAAGTTTCGACTAAATCACACACCAATCTCCTCTCATATGCCTCATTGATCGTAGCTTCCAAATTCTTCCATCAAAACATCTCTCCTTTATCTCTTCTCAATCGTCGCCCACTCATTTCTCCTCTTCATTGGTAAGATTTTCTATCTCGATCGTACTTTCTCTTGTGTACTCCCTCTCTAAATTTTCATCTCTCGTCCATCTCTCTCACTCTTCTCTCTCTCTCTTTCCTCTCCGCTCTAGTCTACGTTTCCTCTCATCTTAGTCTATTCTCTCCCCTCCTCTTCATTTCCCCTCTCTCTCTCTCTCTCCCACTCTCTCCTCACCTTTTCTCTCTCTCTCACTTGCGCTCCCCACTCTCTCTCTCACTTGCCACGGCCTTCCCCCTCTCTCTCTCTCCCCTCCCCTCTCTCTGGCGTACCAGCCTCCCCCCCTCTCTCCCTCTTGCTGTCGCGGCAGCGGCCTCCCCCCCTCTCTCTCTATCCCCCTCCCTCTCTTTCGCTGCTGCAGCAGTGGCCCCCCTCTCTCTCTCTCTCCCCCCTCTCTCTCGCTGCCGCGCCTCCCCCCCTTCTCTCTCGCTGCTGTGGCAGCGGCCCCCCCTCTCTCTCTCTCCCTCCCCCTCTCTCTCGCTGCCGTGCCCCCCCTTCTCTCTGTCCCCCCCCACTCCTCTCTCGCTGCCGTGGCAGCGACCCCCCTCCCCTTCTCTCTCTGCCTCCCCTCCTCTCCCCCCCTTCTCTCTCTCTCCCCCCCTTCTCTCTCGCTGCCGCGGTAGTGGCTCCCCCCCTCTCTCTCCCTCCCCCTCTCTCTCGCTGCCGCGCCCCCCCCTCTCTCTCTCCCCCCCTCCTCTCTCACTGCCGCGGCAGCGGCCCCCCCTCTCTCTCTCGCCTCCCCTCCCCTCCCTCTCCCCCCCCTCTCTCTGCTGCCACGGCAGCGGCCTCCCCTCCTCTCTCTCTCTCCTCCCCCCCCTTTCTCTCCCCCCCTCCTCTCTCTCCCCCCCCTCCTCTCTCGCTACCGCGGCAGTGGCCCCCCCTCCTCTCTCTCTCTCCCTCCCCCTCTCTCTCGCTGCTGCACCCCCCCTTCTCTCTCTCCCCCCCATCCTCTCTCGCTCCCCTGCCCTCCCCTCCCCTCCCTCTCCCCCCCCTCCCTCTCCCCCCCTCTCTCCGCTGCCGCGGCAGCGGCCTCCCCCCCTCTCTCTCTCTCCTCCCCCCTTTCTCTCTCTCTCCCCCTCTCTCTCGCTGCCTCCCCTTCTCTCTCTCCCCCCTCCTCTCTCGCTGTCGCGATAGCGGCCCCACCCTCTCTCTCTCTCCCTCCCCTCTCTCGTTGCCGTGCCCCCCTTCTCTCTCTCCCTCCCCTCCTCTCTGGTTGCCGCGGCAGCGCCCCCCCCTCTCTCTCCCTCTCCCTTCCCCCCTCCCTCTCCCCCCTCTCTCCGCTGCCGTGGCAGCGGCCGCCCCCTTCTCTCTCTCCCCCCCTCCTCTCTCGCTACCGTAGCAACTACCCCCCCTCTCTCTCTCTCCCTCCCCCTCTCTCTCGCTGCCGCGCCCCCTCCCCTTCTCTCTCTCCCCCCTACTCTCTCACTGCCGTGGCAGCGGCCCCCCCCTCTCTCTCTCCCCTCCCCTCCCCTCCCTCCCCCCCCTCCCTCTCCCCCCCTCTCTCCACTGTCGCGGCAGCGGCCTCCCCCCCCTCTCTCTCTCTCCTCCCCCCCTTTCTCTCACTGCCCCCCTTCTCTCTCTCCCCCCCTCCTCCTCTCTCGCTGCCGCGGCAGCGGCCCCCCCTCTCTCTCTCCCTCCCCCTCTCTCTCGCTGCCGCGGCCCCCCCCTTCTCTCTCTCCCCCCATCCTCTCTCGCTGCCGTGGCAGCGGCCCCCCCTCTCTCTCCCCTCCCCTCCCCTCCCTCCTCCCCCCCCCTCCCTCTCCCCCCCTCTCTCTGCTGCCGCGGTAGCGGCCTCTCCCCCCTCTCTCTCTCCCCCCCCCCTCTCTCTCGCGCTGCCGCGGGTAGCGGCTTCCCCCCTCTCTCCCCTCTCTTCCCCCCCCCTTCTCTCCCCCCCCCCTTTCTCTCCCCTCTCTTTCCCCCCCCCTTCTCTCCTCTCTCTTCCTCTCTCTTTCTCTCTCTCTCTCTTTTTCTGCCGAGGCAGCAAGACTCTCTCTCTTATAATCTCTCTCTAAAAGTCTTTCCTTCACTTTTCTCTCTCTATAATAAAATTTCAAAGAACACAAATTAAAAAAAAAGTACCTGGAAAAAAGTTGAGATCTATGCTTGTGCTTGCTTGTGCTTGCTTTTGCTCTTCCTCCTCTTTTTGCTTCTCCTCTTGCTCTTCCTTGTTGAAATGAGAGAAATAATGAGAGAAGGAGAGTATATATAAGAAAAACTAGGGTTTTAAGTGCTTCTCTCTCATTGGTCCTTCTATAACATTATCTCCTCTCCCATTGGCCTCTCTATTAGATTATCTTCTCTCTCTCTCTCCCACCCACTCCCATCCTCCCACCCCATTCCCACTCCCACCCCCATCCTCCCACCCCACCTCCCCCATTCCCACTCCCATGCCCATGCCCATTCTTTCACCTTCCCCATTCCCACTCCCTCTCCCACTCCCATCCTCCCACCCCACCCCTCCCACTCCCACCCTCACCCCACCCCCACCTCCCCCATTCCCACTCCCACTCCCACTCCCATTCTCCCACCCACTCCCATCCTCCCACCTCCACCTCTCACTCCCACTCCCATCCTCCCACCCCCACCCCTCCCCCCCCCATTCCCACTCCCACTCCTATTCTCCCACCCTTATCCTCCCACCTCACCCCTCCCACTCCCATCCTCCCACTCCCTCTCCCACTCCCACTCCCATTTTCCCACCCCCCCACCTCCCCCATTCCCACTCCCACTCCCATTTTCCCACCCCCCCACCTCCCCCATTCCCACTCCCTCCCCCATCCTCCCACCCCACCCCTCCCACTTCCACCCCCACCTCCCCCATTCCCACTCGCATCCTCCCACCTCACCCCTCCCACTTCCACCCCCACCTCCCCCATTCCCACTCCCTCTCCCACTCCCATCCTCCCACTCCCACTCCCCACCCCTCCCACTCCCACTCCCATCCTCCCACCCTCACCCCACCCCCACCTCCCCCATTCCCACTCCCTCTCCCACTCCCACTCCCATTCTCCCACCCCCACCCACCCCCACCCCCATCTCCCCCATTCCCACTCCCTCTCCCACTCCCACTCCCATCCTCCCACCCCCACCCCCACCCCCACCGCCCCCATTCCCAGTCCCTCTCCCACTCTCCCTTTCTCCCACTACCACCCTCCCACACTCCCTTTCTCCACTTTCCCACTCTCCCTTTCTCCCACTACCACCCTCCCAACTATCAATTCCACTATTACTTATGAATTCTAATTAAAACTATTACTTAAATAAATGATATTACTTGAAAACACTCATAGGATTTAAGGTTTAGGATTTCGTGGTTTGGGTTTAGGATTTGGGGTTTGGTGAGTTAGGGTTTAGGGTTTAGGGTTTGTGAGTTAGGAATTAGGGTTTGTGAGTTAGGGTTAGGGTTTAGGGTTTGTGAGTTAGGGTTTAGGGTTTGGTGGTTTGGATTTAGGGTTTGGGGGGTAGGGTTTAGGGTTTAAGATTTGGGAGTTAGGGTTTAGGGTTCAAGGTTTGAGGGTTAGGGTTTAGAGTTTGGTGGTTTGGGTTTAGGGGGTAGGGTTTAGGGTTTAGGGTTTGGGGGTTAGGGTTTAGGATTTAGGGTTTAGGGTTTGGGGGTTAGGGTTTAGGGTTTAGGGTTTGGGGGTTAGGGTTTAGGGTTTGGGAGTTAGAGTTTAAGGTTTAGGGTTTAGGGTTTGGGGTCTAGGGTTTAGGGTTCAGGGTTTAGGGTTTAGGAATTACGGTTTAGGGTTGAGGGTTTGGGAGTTAGGGTTTAGGGTTTGGGGGTTAGGGTTTAGGGTTCAGGGTTTGGGGATTAGGGTTAAGGGTTTAGGGTTTAAGGTTTAAGGTTTAAGAGTTAGGGTTTAGGGTTTAGGATTTAGGGTTTGGGAGTTAGGGTTTAGGGTTTGGGGGTTAGAGTTTAGGGTTTAGGAGTTAGGGTTTAGAGTTTAGGGTTTAGGGTTTGGGGTTTAGGGTTGAGGGTTTAGGGTTTAGGGTTTAGGAGTTAGGGTTTAGGGTTTAGGGTTTAGGGTTTGGGAGTTAGGGTTTAGGGTTTGGGGGTTAGGGTTTAGGGTTTAGGGTTTAGGGTTTGGGAGTTAGGGTTTAGGGTTAGGGGGTTAGGGTTTAGGGTTTAGGGTTTGGGGGTTAGGGTTTAGGGTTTAGGGTTTAGGAGTTAGGGTTTAGGGTTTAGGGTTTAGGGTTGTTATTGGTTAGGGTTGAGGGTTTAGGGTTGTTTTGGTTTACGGTTTAGGGTTTAGGGTTTAGGGTTGTATTGGTTAGTGTCTAACTAAATTTTCAAACAAGTTCTAGATTTTTGAATCATTAATAAAGTAGATTATTGAGAAGAGACTTATGTTCTTTATAATGGTTGTTACAGCTTGTTTGCAAAGGAAACTCACAAAGGAGATGGCTACAAAATTTATTCCGGGGATGGAGGTGATTTTATGTTGCAAAAGAGAAGTAGTTGCATTTGCTACAATCCATGAAAGTGATCCAAATTCTATTTGTCACTTTAGAAGACTTGGCGAAGATAAGGTGGCGGTTATTGTATCAAGGATTCTTAGTGCACATGTTGAGCTAAAGCATAAGTGTGGGGATATGGAAATCCTTGGAGATGTTATGCCCTATAATACTTCCAACAAAGCATTTATTGCATGGGAAAGAGATGAGACTTATCCAACACATGTCATCAGGAATACAAAGTGCATATCGTTGGATTTTAGAGTGGGAGATATTTTACAAATGTTATCATTTACAAATAAGTATGTAGCAGAAGGTCAAGTCTTGGGATTTGAGCAAGTGGAACACTGGACATTTGTGCAGATGAGAATTCAAAAAGTTACTGATGATGGTATGGATGATAACTCAATGTCATTGGATGGTCCCTACTATGAGGTAGGTAAGGATTTGAGATGGAGCATGCAATTTTTAAAGATTGGAAAGACTCGGCATGTGGTTTTCTCGTGGTTTTTAGTGATAAACATAATGTATACTACAACATCAAAGAATTGAAAGAATATGACAATGTACCAAGCTCTGTTCCTTCAGAGATGGATGATTCCAATGCACTCAACTATAGCACTAATGTCTTATCAGAAGTCGATGAGTTCATTGGTACCGAGAAAGAAAAATATTTCACAAGTGATGCCTTATCCGGGGTGGATGAGTTCATGCACATTGAGAACTTGGGCAAAGATGTCAAAAGTGTTATATTTTCAAGCATGGATGGCTTCATGGATACTGATAAAGTTCTTAGAGTCAAAGCAGGTAACTATGGAATTATGGAAATCATGCATGATAGTATAATGAGTGATGTTCTCTTTGGAGTAGAGGAGTTTCAAGACTATGGAGTTATGAAATCCATAGAAAGTGCATCAATGAGCGATGTTCTCTTAGGAATAGATGAGTTTAAAGATCATTCTGGACACTCTATCACCACTGACTATGGAGTTATGAAATCCATAGAAAGTGCATCAATGAGTGATGTTCTCTCAGGAATAGATGAGTTTGAAGATCATTCGGGACACTCTAATGCCATTGTGACAAGTGGTTCTACGATTGTATCAAAAGTAGGGATGAGATCAACAAAGGACTATTCAGTGTTTGACTTTGATTGTGAACTTGTAAATGTTACAAATGGTTTAACGAATGTATCAAAAGCAAGGATGACATCAACAAAGGAATATTCAGTATATTTGACTGTCAGAGTGATAAGATCAAGGATGCAACATCTCATAAAAACAACGTGACAAATAAATCTTACAAGGAGAACTACACAAATCCAAATAAGAATGTACAGAAGGTCCCAAAACGGACATACAGATGCATGAAAAGACAACGAGTGCAGGCAGATCCAGAAAAGAAACCAAAGAGAATAAGAGTAATGAATGAAGATGTTATGCTAAAAGCAATGCGATCTACATGCTGTAAGCGTACATGTATGCGATCCATTAACTTACATGACATCAAGGGTTGTAGAGAACATGTCTGGCAAAGGAAAGGAAGCAGAAGAAATGAATACCTACTCACGAGATTGTCTTGCTTTCTTGTAAATGATAAGAGAAGGCGAAGTTCAGGACATCAAATAAGGCCTCTTATAAATGGAAAAAGTATATGCAATAATGCATATCACATTATTACAGGATTATCACATGGCACATATTGGAATTTGGCTAATAAAGCAAAGTATGGAGTTAAATTTAACATTAATGGAAACATAGGAAGGCCCAAAACAAGAGCCTCAATGGTTGCGCCAACAGCAATTTTGAAAGATTACATTTATGAAAATGCTTTACCGCAACCCCACCTATCAGAAATGCATCTTCCGATAGGTTTGACCAAAAAAGAAGTATTTAACTCTATTGGAGAAACACAGAGGCAAAGAGGGCATGCACCGGCATCTTTTCATACTTTGTATACTCTTTGGAAAAAAAGCTTTGGACATGTTAAAATCCCAAAGAGGCAAAAAATGTCAAAGTGCAACGACTGTGATAATCTAAAGCGAGCACTTGAGAGTGCAACATCTCCAGAACAAAAAGAAGCTTACAAAAGAAAGAGAGAATTTCATCATGGACTTGTTCGACATTCTAGAATAAAATATGCATTTTGGAAGGAGCAAGCTATTTCTCACCCAAATGAGTACATGTGCATTATTGTAGATGGTATGGATCAAAATACAACAACATTACCTCGATTCGTTAACACTCCACTTAAGCTACAAGGCAAATACTTTTTAAAGACACATCTATGTGGAGTGTTAGTGCACGGATTTAAGTTTTTCATAGACATATGGATTGATTCCTTGCATCTACACAATAGCAATCAAGTTGTAACATCCGTTATGAAGGCAATTCACAATGTACATGCGGAAAAAGGTCGCCTACCAGCAACTTTGAGAGTACAAGTAGACAATTGCGGACAAGAGAATAAGAATGTACTCTTCTTTACATTTTGCTCAATGCTAATCGCTCATAGAATCTTCAATGAGATTGAAGTTGGGTTTTTGTTGGTTGGGCACACACATGAGGATATCGATCAGGTACTTAGCACAGTTTCAAGAGAACTAAAACACAAGGACATGGAGACAATGGATGACTTGATAAGAAAATGTGGGAGGCAAGTTGGTGGCCGTAAGGAAGGAACAATATGCTCAATGGTTGAGAGGATGTATGATTGGAAGAGCTTTATTCTACCTTTCATACAAAAAGGTGGTGATGCCCTGATGAGGCCCTGATTGGTCATAACGCTCCACACTATTTTTGATTTTTCTGAAAGGATGAAAAACCAGTGATGCAATGGTAACACTATTCTCTTGATATAAAATGGGAACCTGAAGAACCTTACTCTCTCTTAACTCCAATCCCGAGCAAAGAAATGCATCCAACATGGGCTCTTATAAAAGAATTCAGTGAGAAATCCAAAGGTGAAATAGAAGGCTTAAAAGCTTTTATTGCATACAAAGAGGAAATGCTCCGGAGATTTCTTGATTGGAAGCCCTCTTGGAAGGAAAACACTACTGTTGTAATTAGCAAGACCTACCAATTGATAAAGGACCTTGCAAAAATGCGAGAAGATGATATTAAGGCAGAACGGCCTTTATTTTGGCCAAATGTTGGTAATGACTTGCGTCTAGCATGTGGTCTCTTTGAAAATGAGTTTGAATCGTTGCTCCCATGTCCATATTGGGGACCCAAGAAGAGAAGTTTATGCCACAAATAGACATAGATGTCCATTGTTTTGTTGCAGTTCGACCATCGGATGATGAACATGAGAACGTGAAGTTTGGGGTTGCAAAAGTAGTTGACGTGAGCATGGATGACCGGGGGAGAGCTACAACATTTACAGTGGCATGGTATGAGCCAAGGGGCAAGAAGGAGAACCAAGATAATAGTACATTGTATAGTAGTTGTCTGAAAAAGGAATGGGTCCCAAACCATGAAACAATTTCAAGACTTTCCACAGAGACAGTCATAGTATCCTGGAAATCAAGGTCAAAGAAAACAAAGAAGCACATGGGGTATGATGTAGAAGACAAAATAAAATTACCGCAACTAATTATTATGCACATTACAGAGTTCACAAAGATGCTCGCCCGGGAGGAAGTAGAAGGAGATAGCGCAAATGAAGAATGCCCATGATAACACCATTCAAATATCAAGAAAGAGTGAAGGTGGTGGTGGTTGTCAGATGAGAGTGAATGAATATGGCACCCAAGCGACAAGTGACGACAGAAAGGACATTCTGAACAAGCAAATGCTTGGATCGCTCATTTCTATGATCATGATAGAAAAGGACATTCAAACAGGCAAATGTTTGGATCACCCATTTGTACTAAACTCATTGTAAAGGAAAAATTAAATAATTGAAAAGGCCACAAGAGATCCTTTGTACAAAGACTCATCTAGAGCAATATTTGTTGTAAAACTTATGACATGATAATGTAAAATTGCAAGCATAGATATTGCTACTTTTGGAAGTACAAAAGAGGCTTCCATCATGTCTCATGTCTATATAAACCTTTTAATTTCTTGAATATTCAAGAGTGTTATAGTTTTCTACATTGAAAGTAAAAAGAGTCTTATAGGTCTCTTATGTATACATTTTTTGGCTCGGAGTCTATAGTGCCGACTCCTGGGGAGTGTTAAGGGTACCCATCATATACCCATATAACTCCGCAGGACTAGGAGGGTGCCCTAAAAGATTATATAAGTCCTTCCAAATAGATTCCCGGGGATCAGGTGAGCTAGAAGCACTTCCTGGCCACATGTTGAACTAGAAAAAAGGAAAAAAATCTATTGCTGATGAGCTGAGAAGAAAGGGGAAGAAAAAAGAGGCTCTGTCAGAGTGCGTCTATAGACCCGTCTGATTTGCACGTCTATAGACGCGTCTAACAGAGCGTTTAACAGTGCATTTAACAGTGCGTCTAATAGTGCATTTAACATCCCTTCGTATCCACCATCGCGAAATGTGGTTGGAGCAAAAAATCAAATGTCTATGTGATCGATGTCGAGAAAACATGTATCGTGCATGCAGGATTACACTCAATCATATCTCAAAGTATGGAGAATGGGATGTGACCATAAACAGGGTAAGGGTTTGTAAGTTAAGGTTGATTGAGATACCTATGGGTGTTCATATGTTTTAGTTATGATCCCATTTTAATTTGATACAGGATGCAGTGCCACACCCGCACATGTTACCCTATGCCCGTCATGAGGAGGCAAAGCGTCGGCGATATGAGGTGGGATCTTCAGGAGGGACCGTTACGGATGCATGGAGTGATGGTGATAGTAGCCCTCCACCATTACCTCATGAAGCCGTGGAGGAGGAGGTGTTTGATGATATGGTGCGGGATTTATATGTACATCAAGGGAGGGATAATAGCATGGAGCAAGATGATCTTTTTACCGTAGCATCGACTCCACTGTTTGAGGGGTGCACATTCTCTGTTCTACATGCCTCCCTTGAGTTACTAAACTTGCAAACCATCTATGGATGGAGCAATGCAAGTTTGAATGCATTACTCAAGTAAGCTTTAAAGTCAATTTTGCAAACATGGTGAATTATGTGCGTGGGTCAATTACTCGAATGCTTTTCCTCATTTATGGTCTCTTCACGTGCAGGCTATTGTGTAAAATGCTTCCAAGGGAGAATAAATTACCGACCTCAAGAGATATGGCAAGGCAACATGTGACCTCTCTTGGAGGATTAGATTACAAGCGCATCCATGCATGTGTCAACGATTGCGTTTTGTTTCGTGGACTACATAAGGATGCAAGAGAGTGTCCTACTTGTGGAGAGGCAAGATATAGAGCAGATCTCAAAACCTTGGACGTGCCTCGTAAGGTATTGCGACATTTTCCCATAATCCCTCGCATCCAACATATGTTCAAGTGCAAATCTATTGCAGAGCTCATGTCATGGCATTCCTCCCATCGATCAACTGATGGCAAGTGGAGAAGATCTATAGTCAGAGAAGAAATTTATACTAGTATTGAAGACACATGGCCAAGCTTCAAGGAAGAACCTAGGAGCTTGAGACTTGGATTGGGTATGGACGGTGTGAACCCATTTGGTCTCAAAAGAACGTCTTACAGTGTATGGCCAGTGGTATTGGTGAATTACAATCTTCCACCCTCTATGGCTATTAAGAAAGGACATGTCATGCTGTCCCTTCTAATTCCAGGGAAACATAAAGTCAAAAATCCTAATGTTTATTTGGAGCCTTTGATTGATGAGCTAGAGATGCTTTGGAGAGGTATCGAGGTGCATGATGTGAGCAGGCCTCCCTCATCACGAGACTTCAACTGCAAAGCAGTCTTGATGTGGACGATGCATGACTTCCCAGGCTATGGCGAGTGTTCAGGTAAGCATTGCATTTTTTAATTATAAATAGGCAAAGGACGTGGCACCCTAAACCCACCTTCCACTCTTAATTGCATCTATTGTTCAGGTCTCACTACATTGGGTTACCATGCATGTCCTGTTTGTGGTCCTTCGCTAGTTGCCTCACGGACAGATGCATTGAATAAGGTCATCTATGAGAATCACCATCGATTTCTCCCACCTGATCATCCTAGATATGTTGCCCCTTGGAATGAAGTCCTCCCAAAATCACTCACCGCGGCAGATTGGATGAGAATTTGGGATGGTTCCACGACTCCTCCACCACTTGGCATGAGCCGGTAAGGGTTTGTAACTATTGGCTGGAAGTAAAGATTGGCTATATTGTTTGAAAGTAAAGATTGCACGCTAACACTTTATTTTGTTTAGATACTCCATCTTTTATCGTTTACCATATTGGTCCCACCTCAAGATCAATCACCTACTTGATCCCATGCATATCTTCAAGAATATGGCATCTACCATTTGGGAGCATTTGAATGGGACATGAGATTTGGTAGGCATAAGGGAGGATCTATGTACCACAGGGAGGATGCGTGAAGCTTGGCCTCAAGAGAGACCAAATGGGCGTGTTTTTTTACCTCGTGCACCGTGAATGTTATCAAAGCTAGAGATGGCAACGGTGGAGTGCGCTATTACTACAATTCGTACTCCCACTGGATGCATGAGGTGTTTGAAGGGAGCCTTTACAAAGAGCAAGAAAAGAGGTGTAGAGCAATTATATGGCTTGAAATCTCATGATTGGCACAAGATGCTCCAAGTAAGTATTTTATATGCATAATATCTTTTTCCTTTCAAATTTGTGAGTGAATAGCTATAAGCAACTAATCAACCACCTCCTCGCGGGTTCAGTTCATACTACCTACTAGCATTTCACGTAGTGCATCAAAGGACGTGAAAGATTGTATTTACAAGATGGGCGAGCTTGTGAGGTATGTGAGCTCAAAGAAAATAGATCCCACCACTCTTGAGAATACTCGAGTTATGTCAGTGGAGGTGGTTTGGTTAGTGGAGGAGACATTTCCACGTTCTATTCTCACAAGCCAACTACATCTCATAGTACATTTGGTGGATGAGATTGCTATATGCAGTACTATACATGCACGATGGTTGTTTTTCCTTGAGCACTTCATGAAGACATTGAAGGGCTTCGTGAGACAAAATGCAAGACCCGAAGGTAGCATGGCCGAGGGTTGGTTGGTACAAGAGTCACTTGTATATATTTCTGAGTTTCTTGTTGATGTGGATAGCTCTCTCCCATGACTATGGAGAGATGATGAAGACCTAAGGATGACCTCTATTGTGCCTCAAGGAAAAGGACGCAACAAAGTAATAGACACGGAGTTACATAATAGTATCAACCTCTTTTGCGTGCTTAATAGTGATGTGATGAAAAGATGGGTGACAAGATACGAGGATGCAAAGGCAAGAAGACAAGAAGAAAGGGCCCTCTTTCGTACACACCACGGATCTCATGTGCCATACCCTCAGCATCTAAGAGCACTTCCAAAGGATATTCATGTGGATTGGCTACTTGATGAAATGGAGAAAGCAGAGAAAGACGAGGGGATGCATATCACAATGGAAGAATGGGAGTATGCTAGGGGATGCATGAGCAAGGTCGGTATATAGAATGTTATGCATAAGTTAGGAGCTTTTTATAATTTAGATTGCTTATTTAATTGATTTTTTCTTGGTGTAGTGCACTATGTTCAATGCTATATGGTGTGACGGCAAGCATTTTCGAACACAACAGATTGATGATAAGAGAAACACACAAGATTGCGGCGTCATTGCTAGCTTTGAGGGAGCCAATGGAGCCATGGATGATTATTGTGGCATAATCCAAGATATCATTATGCTTGACTTTCGACGCTTCTTTGTGTATGTTTTGGATGTAAAGTGGTTTAAGGACGTGGTGGAAAGAGGCCCTAATGCAACAATCAAATGCCATGCAAGTGGCTTTGTAACTATTGACTCCATAAATTTTTGGCAAAGTAGGAAGGACACACTAGTACTACTGCAACAATGTGAACAGGTACTGTGCACACACATAAAAATACTCGCTTTTAAATATTTGATGCAAGAAAAGTAACACGATTGTATTTGTGTTTGAATTAGGTTGTCTATCAACCAATGGTGGATAATAATAGATGGTGGCATGTCATACCTATTATGCCACGTTCCAAAGTGATGTATAGTACATTTACTAATATGGAGCGTATGGAGGATGATCATGGCCATGGACGTGATGATGACCATGATACAAGAGAGGAGGATGATCATGAGATAGGAGATATAGATATTGAGGCCATTACCCGTGAGGACGAGCCTATCATTGGAGATGCTGATTTCGATGAGCACATGAGTGGCACAAGTAGTAGTGGGTTGAATGTATTTGTAGATCTAAACACTTGTTTGGATTTTGAAGTAGATAGTTTGGCAAGGGTTGATCTCATTGAGGATGAGATTGAACCATAGCCCCACAATTGATATTGGCAAAACTATTTTACATATTGTCTCATTCTCCTCATCTCACTTAATTCTTGTATATGTGGGCTTGCAAAAAATTATGTGCTTTGGTAATCATGGGCAATGTTTGGAAAGCAATGATGTACACCAAAATCTCACTTTCTGTATTCTCTGGAGCGCGTCTATTTATGCGTCTAAATGCGCGTCTAATTCTCAGTGTAAACGCGCAAATAAATGCGCAAATACACACGCAAATAGACGCGCTAATAAACGGGATGTTAGACAGGCCCGTATTTTCTCAGGTCAAACGTGCAAATAGACACGGTTATTTACGCGTAAATAGACGAGCGTTTAGTCGCAAATTTAGACGCGCCCGTAATTTCTCTACTAAAGCAACGCCTATAGACACGCCCACTATTTTGTGCATCTACCAAGCACGTTTATAGTTGCTTCGTGTTGTTGTGTAGCTTCTTTCGAAGCTCTTTTGGCACATGTGCATATGCCTCACACCCAAATATATGCAAATGAGAGTTAGAGGGCTTCTTGCCACTCCATGCCTCTTCAGGAATACCACCATCCAAACTCTTACTAGGTGATCTATTGATCACATGCACTGCAGTCTTCATTGCCTCAGCCCAAAAACCACCAGAAAGACTTGCATTGGAAAGCATGCATTGCAACCTTTCTTGAATGGTACGGTTCATCTATTCTGCAATTGGATTTTACTCTGGAGTACGAGGGGATGTGATCTCCCTCTTAATCCCACGTGTATCACAGAAATGCTGAAAGTCATGAGAGAGATACTCTCCACCATTGTTAGTCTGTAGGCATTTAAGCGTTCTACCTGACTGATTCTCAACCAAGGCCAGCCATTTCTGAAATACCTGGAACACATCACTCTTCCGAGCTATAGCATAAGCGCACACTTTCCTAGTTGCATCATCAATAACACACTATTCAAAATTTTTGGACTTTCTCTCTTGGTTTGGACTTTTTTTTGGAGCATATCCTCTCCACTCAACTTCACTTAGTGAGCTAAAAAATTGGGTTTTTTTGAGCACTAAATGGGTCACTTATATACAAATATGGCCTTATTAAGCTAGTAAAAAGTCAAGTGGTAACCTCTAATTTAAAAAAAAAAGGCTCAGTGAAGCTATAATTCCCAAACTCATGCATGGTGCCCCCATCCAATAACTATAATAATAATAATAGTAGTCTCCTAACTCAAGTTCAATTTTAACACTATGAAGTGAAAATATGACACCATATGAAAAGAGTTTGTTGAATTCAACATATAAGTGGTGTATAGATACACCATTTTTTTGAAAAAAAGAGTTTGTTGAATTCAATATATAAGTGGTGTATAGATACACCCTTTTTTTAAAAACAAACCATACAATAAATTATCTTATTGGTGGTGTATAGATACACCATTTGTATGGAAAAAAGCATACAAAACATTATCTTATGCATCTGAATCTCGTTCAGAGTCATCAGATTCATGTAATGTATTTGAGCTTGATGGGTCAAGTCTTGCCAAATGATGTTTAATATGGACACGACTTGGATCAGGGATTGTGATACATTTTTCAACATTGTATCCATGCTTCTTTTTAAAACTTCGTGTCCTTGATTTCCAGCAATGAATAATGCTACTGACTTCCACCTATGTTAATCCCTCATTATTTGGAACCCATTCACGTTTCTTTTGCAAGCATCCCTCATAGAGTTGTTTTATTGTATATCTTCTTGGGAGATTTTTCAATGGCTTTGGTTCATACCATAAAGCTATAAATGTTATAGGAGTTCCCTTGTCATCCCTTTCTATCTTAGCAACCTTTGCAACCCAAATTGGGCCACCTTGGTCATCCAACTCTGAACCCGGATCAGATGCCCAAACTGCGACAAATAGACCCTCTTCAATCTCATTAGATGGTATAAACTCTGGTAAGGGTTTGTCTCCCTTCCTGCCACAATATTTTCGAGGTAAAAGGCATTCCTCTGCTTCCTCCATATCTACTAACATATTTATATCCAAAAGAAAACTTGGTGACCTAGCTTGTTTCGGCCAAAAGGATTCAGAGTATTCAATGCTCATTAAGTTTTCTTGTCTTTCTAAAGATTGGATAAGTGCTTTAGTTGATTTAATTGTCTCCAAATTCTTAGTTGATTGCTTAGGATATTTCTGCATCATACTTTGAAGATGTTTAATGAAGGCTTTCAAGCCTTTCATTTCATCTATGTCAAGTGATTTGTTTTTTGCAAGAACAAATCTAGTTTCCTCCAATGGAATTATTCGTTGTAATAAAGCATATGACTCACTCCATAAATGATCTCCATCTACTGAGTAGTGCTTCCATTGCATCACTGGAATATTATTATGCATGTGTAACCGAAAGTAGTGTGGATTTGTGTGTCCTATTAGGGCATCATCTTCTGTTTGTAAATGTGGCTCTATGAATGCTCTCCAATCTACCATCCTCTCTAAGATAGCCACTTCTGATTCTTCCTTGCGAGAACCTCCAATTTTTTTCCCAATTCGAAATAGCATATCCTCCATTGTCAAAACATCCATTGCCTTCAACTCACCAGAGATAACACTGAAGATTTGATCTATGTCTTCATGTGTATGGCCGACAAGAAGAAAGCCAACTTCCACTTCTTCAAATATTTTCAAACCAACCAGCATAGAGCATAAAGCAAATATATATTTATTCTTGTTCTCTCTCCAACAATTATCAGCTTGTATTCGCAATGTGTTAGGCAAACATCCGCGAGCATCTCTGACCTTTCTTATTGCTTTCATGATTGATGTAACAACCTGGTTACTATCATGGTCATGCAAATATCAATCCATACATCACAAAAGATTCAGTATCCATGTACTAATACTCCACACAAGTGTGTTTTTAGTCCACGTTTGCCCTCCAATGCCAGTGGGATACATCTATATCGTGGCAAAGTGGTTGTATTCTGGTCCATGCCATCAATGGTGATGCACATGGACTTATCGACATGTGAAATAGCTTCCTCTCTCCAAGAAGCATACAACTTTCGAGCATTCTGCACATGACGTAAATGGATTGATCGCCATTTAATATATTTTCCTCGCTGCTGCTCACATTTACTATGTTCAATGGCATTTTTTAATTCATCACATGTGTTACATTTTGACATCCTTTGCTTTGATGGTGTCTTGACATGGCAAAAATCTCTACGCCAAATTTTGTACAAGGTTGATCGTGAAATCATGCTCTCATCTCTGTCTTGTAAGTTTTATTGATAGTTTCTAGGATGACCTTCTTTGTCATTCCCAAAGGAAGATGTTGTTGGCATTTGACACGTCCATCTAGCATTGTTTGTTGAAGATGAGGCTGCCGTAATGCATGGTCTTCGAGAACTTGCTTTAATGTTGCGGTTGCATTTATAGTGCTTCCATGGCATTTAAGCTTGTAGGTATTTCCATGAATTGTATGAATAACTTTTTCTTTCACCTCTGCCCAGATGGTCCAGTATGTGCCATGTGATAGTCCAGTTAACCATTGATATCCTCGATTGCAAATGGGTCTCCCATTAACCATGGGTTTCAATCTAGGTTTACAGTGTCCTGTGCTCAAATCTTGATTAGAGCCTTGATGAAGAAAGCATGAAAACTCTTGAAGAAGATAGTTATGTCTATTAGGCACTGTCTTACTCCAAATACCAAGGCGTATGGCTGCACAATCATCTTTCCCAACTTTTCTAATGCAAAGTCTCTTGCAACAAACTCGCATAAGCATCCTTTCCATATTCTCCTCGAATAGCATCACATGTATGATTCTTCGCCTCTTCACACTCACATACTTTCTTTTTGTAAATAGTGTCTTGCGTTTTCTAGTTGTAAGACCATCAAACCTCGAATCCATTTCCCTTGAATCTTCATCTTTATAATCAAATGCTGTGTAGGCTTGAGAATTATTTGATACCTTATAATATCTTGGAAATGGCAATCTGGTTGACATGTTCATTGATGTCAATTTGTTGCCAATGCCTCTTGAATTTTGTGGTTGAACTATTTCTCCTTCGTAACTCAAGATTCTCCCATCTATATTCTCTGGCATGCTAGCAACAATATTACGAACAACATGACAAGTCTCAGATTCTCTGCCCCTTTTGCCTTGTATTCGAGTGGTAACATCATGATCATTGTCACTAATATCATCAATTCCTGTTATTGCATCACTTATCCCATCGATCTTTGCGTGTATTTTTCTTTGTGGTCCCATCTTATTATTCTCAACACATCTTCTGTCTTTTATATCAATAAGCATGTTTGAGTCACTTGCAGCACAAGATACCAGTGAGCCTGTTCGAGTCACTTGCAACACAGGATAAATCTTCTATACCAGTGAGCCTGTTTGAGTCACTTGCAACACATGACAAGTCTTATATACTAGTAAGCCTATTCGAGTCACTTGCAACACAAGACAAGTCTTCTATACCAGTGAGTATATTTGAGTCACTTGCAACACAAGAAACCTTTTCTACATCAACATCTGTTACTATAATGTCCTCGATACCTGTGAGCATGCCACTATGATACTCTTGATTACTACTATAGCTTCTTATCAATTTGGATCCCATTTGTGTTATAGTCTTTTTCTTCTGATAATATTCTGTTGTGTCTTCCATGACATTGAAGGAAACTGTCTTGGGCAAACTTGATTTCAAGAAAGCTAACCCCCATTTACAAGTACTATGAACTTGTAGTTGAGACGTAGTATTATGATGTCTAATTGTGAAGTACTATCCATTGAATGACACCTGCACTAGTCAACTTAATTATCTCCACTATACAGAGAAAACTCTGAGCATAGCCCTTAAAGTTGCCAATTGCTAAAACTTCTCCGGAGCAAGATAACATCTGTACTTTTTCCCCCTGCATATAAGTTTTCTTGATATCTTGAAAGTATGTCTTTGGAACAATTTCATCTTGGTCCCAGAGTGTTCTTTGTGCTTGCATATCAAATATGTCACATTGTAAGATATCTCCCAATGTTTCAAAGTCTCCATGTGGATATTTTAAATATAGGGTATATCTAACATGTTGCACAAATCGAGAAAAATCATAAAATTTTGATTGTATTTTAGGGTTAGGGTTTAGGGTTTAGTATTTAGGGTTAAGGATTTAGGGCTTAGGATTTAAGATTTAGTGTTTAGGGTTTAGTGTTTATGATTATATTTTTAGGGTTTAGGGTTTAGGATTTAGGGTTAAAAATATAAGGTTTAGGGTTTAGCTTTTAGGGTTTATGATTATTGTTTTAGGGTTTAGGATTTAGGTTTTAAGGTTTAGTATATAAGATCATGAGCTTAGAGTGTAGAATCTAGGGTTTAGAATTGAAAATCAGGTTTTAGAATTTAAGTTATAGGGATTAGGGTTTAAGGTTTAGGGATTATAACTATTATATAAGTTTAAGAGCTTAGATTATATAACCTAAGATTTAGGGAACTTTAGGATTTAAGATTTAGGGTGTAAGATTTAAGATATATAGACTATATAAAATATGCATTGTAAAGTATTTAGTTTAGATATATATAGACTATATGTTATATGCTTTCCAAAGTGTTTTGTTTATAAGTACGATACATTGCAAAGGCTTTACTTTAAGTAAGTATAAGTCTACCTAGTCAAAGTATCCTACTGATTAGGGACAAGCACATAGGCTAAAAGCACACCGATTCATATTTTTTTACATTCATGCTGCATGGTGTATCAGAAGGTACAATCCTTTGTAAAGGCTTTACTTTAAGTAGTTACAAGCCTACCTAGTCAAAGTATCCTACTGATTAGGAACAAGTACATAGGCTAAAAGCACACCGATTCATATTTTCTTACATTCATATTTTCTTATTGATTAGGAACAAGTACATAGGCTAAAAGCACACCGATTCATATTTTCTTACATTCATGCTGCATGGTGTATGAGAAGAAATGAAAAAGTATGTGATAAGAAATATTCGAAGAAATATGTATTCCATATCATGGACATTCTAAGAAATATGTATTCCATATCATGGATACCATGGATATCTGGTGGTTGCTAAAGTAAAAAAATGATATGGATGCAATGATATTGTAGTCTTCTAGATTCTATGGTTTTAAATACCTACCTTACAAATACATTATCTAATTTTGCATTCTTCGACTAACTAACAAGTATTATACACATGGAATCATGGATATCTGATGGTTACTAAAGTAAAAAAATGATATGGATGCAATGATACTATAGTCTTCTAGATTCTATGGTTTTAAATACCTACCTTACAAATACATTATCTAATTTTTCATTCTTCGACTAACTAACAAGTATTATACACATGGAATAAAAGCATACATGCTAAAAGTAAGTGTGTAAATTTTAATATTTTCTTATTTTTAAAATTAATTTAATTCTTTTATTGACTACTTTTTAAAATTGAAAGATTATTAGTATATAACCTACATAATTTTAAATGTTATTAATGTATAATATTAATTATTTATATATTTATTTAAATTTATATAATAATTAATTTATATTTATATTAGTTTTTAAGTTAATAATGTATAGAAGAGCAATATATTCACTAATTCTTCATTGTTTTAAGAGTAAGTATTATATAAAGCACATATGCTAGAAGACCTCCCTTTCAACTTTTTTTTAAATTAATGTATTTATATAATAATTATATAATATTTATATTAATTTATAGATTAATAATATATATTTTTAGCAAAATTATATTTTAACATTAGTTAATAATAATTTATTATATTATGGAGTAAAAATATTATAAATGGATTTCTTATATTAATAAAGTGTAGTGAGAAGAGTTTTTTGAAAAGACTTATGATTAAATTTTGTTTTGAAGTTGTTGCGTATGCAATAGGTAGGGACATTTGAGTGGTTTTGAGGTTGATAGAGATATTTGTAATAAAATGTCATGAGAAGAGTTTTTTGGAGGATTTGTGATAAAATTTTGTTTTGAAGTTGTTGCGTACGCAATAGGTAGGGAGGTTTGAGTGGTTTTGAGGTTGAGAGAGAAATGTGTAATAGATTGTTTTTTTTTTAAAGGAGTTTTTTGGAGAGATTTATGATAAAATTTTGTTTTGAAGTTGTTGCGTACACAATAGGTAGGGAGGTTTGAGTGGTTTTGAGGTTGAGAGAGAAATGTATAATAGATTATTTTTTTTTTTAAAGGAGTTTTTTGGAGAGATTTATGATTAAATTTTGTTTTGAAGTTGTTGCGTACGCAATAGGTAGGGAGGTTTGAGTGGCTTCGAGGTTGAGAGAGAAATTTGTAATAGATTGTTTTTTTTGGTTGATGAGTTTTTTTGAGAGATTTATGATTAAATTTTGTTTTGAAGTTGTTGCGTACGCAATAGGTAGGGAAGGGTTATGAGAGTTTGAGTTAAAGAGGAAAATTTGAGGAAAAAAAGATTTAATGCTAAAATGGTTTTTAAAGTTGTTGCGTACACACAAGTTTTTGAGAAAAAGATCGGATTTGAAAAAAAATTCAAATTTATAAAAGATTTAATGCTAAAATGGTTTTTAAAGTTGTTGCGTACACACAAGTTTTTGAGAAAAAGATCGGATTTGAAAAAAAATTCAAATTTATAAAAACTTGATTCTTAGAAGTTCTTGCGTACGCAATAGGTTAGAAATGAACTCACCTCTTGCAACATTTTGAAAATTTTTGAGAATCTTGCAACAGGTTGATGAGAGGAGAGAAGCGTGGAGTGTAAACGAATGATCTTTGAATGAAAGAGAGAATGAAGAATGTTCTACTTATAGTGAACCTAAAAGAACTAAAAAAACCTTAAAAACTAAAAAAAGCTGACTTGACCTAAAAGCTATTTATTTCCTATAAAACTCTACTCCTCATTCTGTCTCACAACTCTCTTATTCTCTCTCACAACTTTCCTGGAGCTCCACCACCTCTCCACTCAGGTACTCCCTCCCTCCCTCTTCTCCAACTTCCTCTCTCCCCTCCCCTCCCCCTCCCTTCCCCTCTCCTCCCGCTTCTCCCCTCCCTTCCCTTCCCTTCCCCCTTCCCCTCTCCTCCCTCCCCAAGGGCCCTTCCCCTCCTCTCCTTTCCCTCCCCGTCCCGCTGCCTTCCCCTCCCCCTTGCCCCGCTCCTTTCCCTCTGCTCGTCCCGCCCCGTTCCCCTTCCCCTCCCCTTGTCCTGTGCCCCGCGCTGCCTTCCCCTCCCCCTTGCCCCCGCCCTCGCCCCGTTCCCTCCTCCCGCCCCCTTCCCTTCCCCCTTGCCCCCCGTGCCTGCCCCCTGCCGCTGCCCCTTCCCCTTCCCCCCTCCCTATCGTCGCTCCCCCTTCCCTCCGCCCCCCCCTTCCCTTCCCCCTTGCCCCCCCCCTTGCTCGCCCCCTGCCCCTGCGCCCGCCCCCTACCCCTTCCATCGATCGACGGAAGGGGTAGGGGGCGGGCGCCGGGGGGGGCAAGGGGGAAGGGAAGGGGGGGGCGTGGGGAGGGCAAGGGGGCGGGCGGAGGGAAGGGGGGGGGCATGGGGAGGGCAAGGGGGGCAAGGGGGTGGGCGAGGGGAGGGCAAGGGGGGCGGGGAGGGCAAGGGGGCAGGCGAGGGGCGGGGAGGGGGGCATCACCCCCCTCACCAGTTGCGTGCGCAACAGGGGGCAAGGGGAGGGGCAAGGGGGAAGGGAAGGGGGGGCGTGGGGAGGGCAAGGGGGCAGGCGGAGGGAAGGGGGGGCGTGGGGAGGGCAAGGGGGCGAGCGAGGGGCAAGGAGGGCAAGGGGGCGAGCGAGGGGCGGGGAGGGGGGCATCGCCCCCCTCACCTCTTGTGCACACAACAGGGGGCAAGGGGAGGGGCAAGGGGAAGGGAAGGGGGGGCGTGGGGAGAGCAAGGGGGGCGGGCGGAGGGAAGGGGGGGGTCTGGGGAGGGTGAGGGGCGGGGAGGGCAAGGGGGCGGGCGAGGGGCGGGGAGGGGGGCATCGCCCCCCTCACCTGTTGCGCACGCAACAGGTGCGAGGTGAGGGCAAGGGGAGGGGCAAGGGGGAAGGGAAGGGGGGGCGTGGGGAGGGCAAGGGGGCAGGCGGAGGGAAGGGGGGGGCGTGGGGAGGGCAAGGGGCGGGGAGGGGGGCATCGCCCCCCTCACCTGTTGCATGCGCAACAGGTGGGGGGATCCCGCACCTGTTGCGCACGCAACAAGTACGGGGCGGGGGCAAGGGGAGGGGCAAGGGGAAGGGAAGGGGGGGGCATGGGGAGGGTAAGGGGGCAGGCGGAGGGAAGGGAGGGGGGCGTGGGGAGGGCAAGGGGGCGGGCGTGGGGTGGGGAGGGCAAGGGGGCGGGCGAGGGGCGAGAAAGGGGGCATGGGGAGGGCAAGGGGGTGGGCGAGGGGCGGGGAGGGGGGCATCGGCCCCCGCACCTGTTGCGTGCACAACAGGTGGGGAGATCTTGCGTGCGCAACAGGAGGTGGGGATCCCCCCACCTATTGCGCACGCAACAGGTGCGGGGCGAGGGCAAGGGGAGGGGTGCGGGCAAGGGGAGGGGCGGGCAAGGGGGAGGGGCGCGGGCGGGGAGGGGGGCATCGCCCCCCAGGGCAAAGGGAGAGGTGGGGCGGTGTGGTGCGAGCAAGGGGAGGGGCGGGGTGGGGCGGGCGCGGGGGGCAAGGGGGAAGGGAAGAGGGCGGGTACGGGGAGGGCAAGGGGGAGGGGGCGTGGGGAGGGCAAGGGGGCGGGCAAGGGGAGGGGGCGGGCACGGGGAGGGCAAGGAGGAGGGGGCGTGGTGCGTGGGGCAAGGGGGAGGGGGCACGGGTGGGGAGGGGGAGGGGCTCACCTGTTGCGCGGGCGACGATGCCCCTCCGCCTCCCCCTCCCTGCCCGCGCCCCCTCCGCCTCCCCCTTGCCCCATGCCCCCTTTCCCCTTCCCATCCCCACCCGTGCCCCCTCCCCGCCCCTTCCCGTCCCATCCCCTCCCGCTCCCCCTTCCCCGCGCCTTCCCTGCACCCTGTCCCGTTAAAATTAAAAAAGTTAAAATAAATAAAACTTAAAAAAAATCAAAAAATTAAAATAAATTTTAAATATAAAAATAAACTAATTAATTAAAATAAAATAATTAAAAAGGAAAAAAATATTTTATTTTAAAAATTAAAAATCAATAAAACTTAAAAGAATATTTAATTAAAAATTTATTTAATATTTTGAGTTTGAAAATCATTGTATTTCTCATTTTTTATTTTTGATTGCTTTTCAGAAAACTATGGCTTCCATGGCTTCCAGTTTTGGTTCCAAGGTGTCTTTCAAATACCTTGAACATGCTTGGTATTTTATGGAGCACAAATCAAAGTATTTTTTGGTGATCACTTCAGAGAACATATGAAGCCCGAAATATTCTGCAGAGGCAGTAAGAAATGGTGGCATGGTATCAAACATCAATATTAAAGAAAACAATTTGATAGAAATTGTGTGCCAAGGAAAGAATGACGAGGTGGTTTACAAGTTACGAGTTACTCCGAAGCACCTCTTGAAGCCGTTACCAGATTCAATTGAGGGATCCCAAGAATTACTTAATGCCTTAGAAGCATTGAAGAAAATGTGGGATGCATTTCCAAGTGGTGGTGTTGAACCTTCAGCACCACTAAGTATGCCATCTATAACATATAACCCTCAAGTACCATCAATATCTATGGCGGTAACTCCGGTAACTCCAGCAAGTGTAACTACAGTATCTCCAACTGTACCTACACCATCGACTGCTACAACTACAGGAACAAGAAGGAGTGATCGTGGAGCAGACTCAAGTGCTATAGCTAATCCCAGAAAGAGAGCAAAAATAACTCCTACTCCATGTGCAGATCGCTCGAGTGCAGGCTATTTAAAACCAGGCGAAAAATTGGATAGCGATGAAGAGGAAGATCAACAAGAAGAAGATACAAGTCTCGAAGACTTTTCTATAAGTGTGGCAGACTTACATACTCCAGAGGATGAGGGATACATTTGGGGATTTTCACAATTCAGCGTGGCCACAATGCTTATTGATCGAGCTTCATTGTTCACAAATCAAAGAAAGCTCGATAAGATATTTGCATGCAAATTGTATGAAGATACAAGGAAAACAAGAACTCCAGTTGCCACTAATATCACTCTTCGTCCTATGGCGTTTAAGAGACTTCAAGAAGATGATCCTACATTGCCTGATGTCACATTTCAAAAGCGTGTGGACTTTCTTGATGCTTTTGAGAACTTTAGAAGGAGTGACTTTGTTCGTGGAGAGGCTTTGTACCAAAGCCGATATGGGAGTGACATCGAGAAGAAATACATGCTGGCAAAGAATAGATTCTTGAAAAGATGCAGGTTTGAGCCCATTGATGGGCAACACTTTTGTGAAGCTTGCAGGATCGCCCTTGATGAGGGAAGAAAAGGAAACTTGCCATAGATTGAGTGGATGGAAACGTTTCAACGGGTCATTTGTCATATATGCATATTTAATGATGACTCAAAGTACATTCTAGAATCAGAGAGGCTGAATTCTGCTCCATTTAGGTTGAAAAAATGCTCTTCTTTTTTTGAGATCTTGATAAAGGCAAGGGAGTTATGGATGGGCTGTGGAAAGCCACAAATAGTGAAGGGCAAGAGACCTACATCGGAGTACATGGCAAAGAGGACTCGGTTCTATAGATGCTTGAAAGGTGTTGTAAGCAATACGCAAGGCATACCAGGTAATAAGGTTGAGGCAAAGGATTTGAACACCACCGTTGCAAGATACAGGGATGTTACCTGCATTGTCTTCCGCGAGGACTCAGTGTTTCAGAGCATTGTGGATGTTTGCCAAGCATATGAAACAGGAAAGATATCCTTTGAGGCACCAGAGCACATTGCAACTCAGAGGAAAGAAATAAAGAAACCGATGTCTATTGTTTGGTGGAGAGCTTTAAGGTTTGTTCCAGATGCAATAACAGAAGAAGTATGCAAGAAGATCCTAAGTGGTGACTGCTTCTTTGGAAAGAAGAGCAAGCATAGCAACTTAGATGAAGTGGTCACCTGAATGATTCAAAGTGAGGCTACTCTCTCGGCACTATTATTTTTATTGAAATCTGATGATGAGTTAGCTAGCAAGTCAATTGATGTGGATAAGAAGAAAGCACTTAGCCTAGGTCAACTCCTTGATAAGACATGGGCTAGAAAGTGGTTGGCTTCAATGGATGCAGATGCCACACCAACAAAGGATCTAAGAGCTAAAATGCCAAAGGTTGTTGAGACAGAATATATGGACATCAAGAAAAAGGCCTTGCAGTCCAGTACCCAAGGTAGAGCAATTGGTGGTTTAGATGATGGTTCTCCATTCAGCTTCTCTTATGATATCCTGCTATCAGAGAATGATACAAAATTTGCACACATCAATGGCACTGATACAGAGCATTTCATAACAATGAGTGGTCATGCTTGGGAGAAGCCGTGCGTATTTTTCATAGATGAATTGCAAGACCTTGCAGTGTCACGGATAGTTAAACTTGTGCGGTTTATCATAGAAGGTCCTATGGCAGATAAGAAAAGATCAACGTTGGTCCTGTTCATGACAGAATCACAAAGGGATGCCCTATATGTGAGTTTGACATCTTCATTTGGATGATTTACTTTCAAAAGTATACCATGGTATAGTCCTACATAATCATATGACTGTCTTGGAAGGCACCGCCATTCAAGTCCTGCAGCCTTTCTTGATGTGCTTCTTATCGAGGGGTGGTGGTAATCTAATCCAAACTCCTTTAAGGACTCTCGAGCTTCATTACTTTGAGGACAATAAGGTTAAGCTTGATGCAGCAATGGTGGATTACAAAAAGCCGATGGATCCTGATGTGATACTAGAGATGACAAAGAATTTATTGAATGATGGGTGCGAAGTAGCATTGTATCGAATGGGTTTTGCTGCTGAGAAATTGCTACACCAAGGTAGAAATGTAAATGTCATTGATACCCCCCATCAAATTGAGTTCTTTGACACATATTACAGTTGCACTCTTTCTTTGAGGAGGAAAATGTCAAAGAAGAGGGTAGTGAGTCTGAGGGTGATGATTCTAGCTCAGGTGATGATGAGGATGAAAGCTCTGCATCCGATGACTTATGGCAAGAAGAAATCCGCACAAAGAATAAGAGTGATCAATTGTCAACTAGAGTCAAGGAAGTTCCACTCATCATATGGGAAGGTTCGCGGCAGCAAGAAGTTACAGTAGTACAGCACGTCACAGGTAAAGGTAAGGCTAAAGAGGTGGAAGCACTTCCCTTAAAATTAAAAGTGAGGAAGGCACCCTTGATCTTGGATGAAGGACAGGCAAGTGGATCGATCTTGGGTGAAGGACAGGCAAGTGGATCAAGCAAGGAAGCCTTACTCAAAGAAGGTATGGACGAGGCAAAGCATGATTAGGAGGAGTTACCAGGAGGCATAGATGGTTCTTCAACCATGACCTTACAGACTCCAGAGCAGCCTACTAGTTAGGAACCTAGTAGCCAGGTCCCTACTTACCAAGAACTTGGTCATGAGACTCTAGAGCAACCTACTAGTTAGGTGCTTGGAACTGAAGAGCAAACTACTAAGGACCTTGCTACTGAGACTCCAGTCTTAGAGCAGCCTATTAGTCAGGACCCTGGTAGTCAAGGGCCTAGCATTGAGGACATTGGTACTGAGTAACATGATGGCTAACAGCTTTGTAATCACAAGTTTTGAACTTCTATGCAAAGCTAATATCTAATAAAAAGTTTACTACTTTTTTGATTTCTTTGCTCTCATTATTGTGTATAAAGATTGTTTATGAGGGCCATTTTATTCTTAACGGTGTTTTTTAATACCAAGTGTGGTGTATATGTACACTACTTACACATAAAAGGATTTACCTACACTACCTTTCTAAGGGCTTTATGTACACCACCTTTCTAAAAGAAATGGTCATAAAGGTGTGTGCACACCACTTATACATAAAGGTGTTTATTTACACCACCTTTCTAAGAGTATTGGTCATCTATTATTGGTCATCTATTGATGTTCTTAGGTGATTATGAAGATGTTTATGTAGACCACTTTGTAAGAGAATTGGTCATCTATTGATGTTCTTAGGTGATAGTTGCTCAATTCACAAGAAGTTATGAAGATGTTTATGTAGACCACTTTGTAAGAGATTTTTGTGAAGTTATGAAGATGTTTATGTAGACCACCTTTGTAAGAGATTGGGTTATGCATTGATGTTCTTAGTACTTAATCATTAAATCTTTTGTTTTGAGTTGGCAAATCTAGTTCAAAATCATTAAATCTTTTGTTTTGAGTTGGCAAATCTAGTTCAAAAAACAACATTACTAGTATATTCAAAATTTTTGGACTGTTTTTTAGTCCATTTCTCAAATTGGACTTTACACAAGTCCAAAATTTTTGAATAGTGTGTTCAATGAATGTCACATAGTATTCAGCCCCGCTTAATGACCGTGTAGGCATGGGACCACATATGTCTGAATGCACCAAATGAAGCTTTTCAAACTCTTTCTTTCCCCTTCTTTTATGGGCTGATTTAGTCTGCTTCCCATAGAGACAGTGCTCACAAAATTCAAAATCAGAGAAACTTAAATGTGGTACATAACCCAAATGGCATAAGAATTTCATTCCATTTTGGCTCATGTTCCCCAACCTGCAATGCCAAAAAGAAGTGCCTGGCTGCTCGGTTATTGCAACAACATGATCAAATACCCCTGATACATGTAAGGGATACAAAGTCCCACACTTGGCACCCCTGGCCAAAAGCATAGAGCCCTTTTGAATTTTCCAACTCTGAAAGCCAAAAGTGGTGTGAAAACCAGCATCATCTAGCTGGCCCACTGGAATAAGACTCTTGCTCAACTTAGGCACATGTCTCACATGTTTCAAAACAAATGCAGACCCATTTGCAAAAGAAAACTTTATGTCACCTGCTCCCACTATGTCACATGCATAGTCATTTCCAAGATGCACACAACCTATCTTTCGACTATCATAAGTGGAGAACCATTCCCTATGGGGAGTAACATGGAATGAAGCAACAGAATCCAAAATCCAATCCTTGGAATATGCATCATATAAAGTGCTAAGCAACTCTGCAGATAAACTAGACATGAAGAGAACGTCATTGTCACTATCATGTGTGACTGCATTGATCTCCTCGATCTTAACTTTTCCTTTGTCCTCCCTTGGACTCTCTTCCTTCTGATTTGCACCCCAATTTGCATTCTTTTTCTTATCCTTTTGCTCTCTTTTCAGCTTGTAGCAATCCTTTTTCATATGGCCCTTCTTGCCACAATGGTAACACTCAATGTTTTGTGCCCTGGATTTGCTATGAGACTTCCCTCTTTCTTGGGACTTCCCCTTGAACTGTGATCTGCCCCTTTGCACATTTAAGGCTGCATCTTGCTTGTTGCTATCCATAGACTTCCGTCTAATCTCCTCGGCCAACAAGCTACCCACAACATCATCAAATTTCAGTACTCCACTAGGTGCAGAGTTACTAACAGTTGTACAGAAGGTATCCCATGAGGATGGCAATGAACATAAGAGAAATATTGCCTTAGTCTCCGCATCAAAATTAATCTTCTGAGCTTGAAATTGTTGGCTGAAAATAATATTGAATTCATTCAAGTGAGAAGCAATGGAGACCCCTTCCTTCATCTGCAGCTCAAACAACCTCTTCATGAGGTAAACTTTATTAGAGGTAGTTTCCTTTTCATAAGTGGCACCTCGGGGGGGTCACTATGTATAAACCCTCTATACCACGTGCGTTCAAGGCCTATTTCTAAAATCCCTTATCTGTAAAATTTTCATTAATAAAATGTACCCCTTTTCTATACAAATCTGTAAATTTTTTCCAAAACTATTTTAAATAGTCCCTTATGTATATTTATTTCTGTAAATTTTAGAAATAAAAAATATCCTTCTGTTGAACTCATGTGATAGGGTTACATATGATGAGTGACCCCCCTGAGAGTGGCACACAATTTCTTCTACAAATCTTTCGTAGTTTGCTCATTTACTACTATGAAATAAATTGACTCTGTAATATGAATTCTAATAGTAGATTTTGCTAATGCATCCAACTCATTCCAATCATCCTCAGACATATTTGCAGGATTAGCTTCAATCCTTGCCAAGGGTTTAATCTGCTTCTTTTGAATAAGCACATCCCTTATTTGTTCTTTCCGCAAAGAAAAGTTTGTCCCATCAAACTTTTTAATGCTTAAAAACTTCTTTTCAGACATGGAAGAGGATGCCATGATGCAAATGAAGCAATAATCTCAAATGCTAGTGCCTACAAGAGAGAATCACACCAAATATGAAGTGCACCCAAATGTGTATGCCACAATAGAGTGAAATATCACCAAAACTCATGTCTCAAAGCATCTGACTCATGTGCATATACTATGCATCCATATGAGCAAATCTGGCCCAAAAGAAAATGCCAACTGCAATGGCAATCAAAATGCCAATAAGTCACAAATGACTCAAGCATAAACAACGTCCACTGGCATATGCATTAATAATATCTCATCCAAGAGAGCATAGCACTATCAGTGCATCACCTGCAATGTGTCAAAGCTGTCCCTCAGCATAAAATAGCATCCATGTGCAAAGCGTCCATAAAAATAGCATTCCACAAGGCAATTTGGCCCTATCAACACATCCAATAAGGACCGCAATGCATCCAAATGGCCTATAAATCATCCACTACAACCCAATGCACACCACGAATGAGCGCACATTGCTCAAACTGCAACCAGAGTGATCTGCATAAGGTATGCTTAAGAAATCATAGTCCCACGGTAATGATCGCTACTGAAAATAGAACCTGAGATGCCTCAAAACATGGGTGCCATTGCATAATCGGACCCAGCAAGAAAATTTGCAAATATCTCTCTTCTGCTGGAACTCCAAAATCCCAACCAATGAGTGAGAAATGGGAGTCAACACTTATCCATTGCCATGTGGCATAAATCTAAGGTTTCAAAACCTTAGAATGAAAAATGCATAACAGAGAGACGAAATCAAATACACAGAGATCTATAACTCTAAAAATCCTCCACCGAATCGTGTAAGAACTAACAGGTAGGGGTTTTTGGGCATCCGGAATGCAATGGGACAGAGGGTTTTGGAAACTGTGGTCTCAATCACTGTGTCCAACACATGGACTGAAAAACGTTTTTGGAAATAGAGCTATTTGTAAACTCCACCGGAGTGCGAATGATGAGCAACATAGAAGTTTTAGGACCTCCTAAGTCCACCGGAACTTATAGATCTGCAAATGGTTGCTCCAAACTTGAGTTCCAACACCCAGGTAGAAAAACGCAAAAACTGACACAGTGAGTCAGAAATCCAATGAAATGATCCCAGATTCAAGAATGAAGGTGTTTCCAAGCTTCTGAAGTAAAGCGGACACCAAAAGCAAGCAATAGTTGCCTCTACAAGTCAATACAGAGTCTCTGTCATCGAACGGAATAGGGAAAAGCTCAAAAAATGACTTTTTCTTTGAAAATACTTAACAGGCTCTCAAAACCACTTCGCAAAACCAAAGTGACTATTCCAAAGGTTCCTCCAAGGTCTCTACACACTTGGATGCAAGTAAAGTCACCCACAAAGCTTCCCACAGAGCTTCTCTTTCCTCCCACAGAGTTGCTGAGCTTCAAGCATTCACGCACGCTCAGCTAGATCACCCGGGCTCGAATACCCTAATCTTCTTTTTCATTTATTTATATATGTGTTTGAGTATTGTACATAACCAGGGTAAAGGAACAGTGACCTTTAACCCCCACAAGCATAGCATAACATCCCCCTCAGCAAAATGTCTTTCCCATCCCTTGCAAATCTTAGCATCCAAACGGGCCTTTTGTCGATTCTTTTGGATCTCTGTTTGATGTAGGGCAAGGCGTTGGGCTTCATCTAGCTTCTCAAGTTGCACCAATCGGGCCTCTACATGTTCATCTTCTATCATCCTCTGTTCTTGTGCCAATATCAAAGCTAGAATCTCTATCTCTAGTGGTAAAATAGCCTTAGTACCATATACCAACTCAAAAGAAGTGTGACCTGTAGATGTTTTATGAGTGATGTTGTAAGCCCATACAGCTTCTGTGACCTTATGATCCCACTGGCTCCTATTTCCTGTGGCCATTTTTCCCATGGTTTTACAAAGGAGGCCATTGGTCTGCTTTGTTTGACCCATGGATGCTGGATAATAGATGCTAGAAGTGTGATGATCAATACCCATGTGATCCATGTTGGGATATCTCAAGGTGTATGCCTCAGGCACACCTTGGTTTCTATGTGTGAGTGCTAGAGGCACAGTTAGGTGGTGGAAAGCCACATAGGATGATTGAGAGAATCTAGGAGCAGATTGAGGAGATGATTGTGGAGCTCTGAAGTCATCAGTGATGTCAGTGAGCATGTATGAGGTGCCTACTTAAGGACCTCACTCTTCTTCATTCTACAAGCAAGTAATGCAAGTATTCTGAGTTTGTGTCCACTCTTTGCTTTCCTTTCAGTTTTCCAACATGGTATCAGAGCCCTTTGATCCCCCTTGAGCCCATTTCTGCCACATCATCATCTTCTTCTTCATCTTCTTCTTCCCCATCTTCCTCCTTCTTCCCAAAATATTTGAGAGCTTGGTTCTCCACCTACAAATGACCATTGCCCAAACCCTCTGAGCTGGAAACTCCTCTAGTATGGATGAACTTCCACGTGCAAGCAATTGAAGAAAAAACGTCTGTGGTGGCTGCCATTCTCCAAATAGCGAATTTCTTCTATTGCTCAATACTCTCTGCCTGCTCCGCCATTGCCTGAGCCCTCTTAGGAGTAGATGGGCGACCTCAAGATGAAGATTTTGAGCCATTTTTTAGGTCATTTGGTTCAGTAACGAGGGAGAAGTCGTCAAAACTCAGGTTCAGTCTGTAGCAACTCTCCCGGGCAAAAGTGCACACCATTTCGTCCAACCTCTGTGCTGGACCCTCTCTGGTATATGAGCTTTCTTTTGCTTCAGAAAGCCCTCTTTTTCTTGCTTTGAAGAGTGAACTACAAGCCCTCCAAGTTCAGCCTGTTGGTTTTGAAAGTTTTGACAAGTTTTTGAAGAAGATGCTACATAAGATGCTATTCTAGCATTTCTGGTTTTTTGAAACTTTTAATAACTTCAAAACAAGTGTGGCTTCAGTTTTGTTTTGAATTACTAGACCTTGTTTTGATTGGAAAATATTCATTTTAGCCACTTCTATGAAGGATGTAAGAAGAAGCATCATTGTTTGAAATTTGGTCACAAGACTTTGCTACATTAAATGCTTATATTTTGAAGCATTTCAGTTGTTATTCTAAGCCCTGTAAGAGAGAAGACACTGCCCAATACTTGGGTTAGACCCTCTCATGGCTTGCTTATGCAAAATGTGTGAAAAGCCAAAACATAAAGCAATGTCTTGTTATGCTACAAAGGATGAAAATGTCAACCTGACTTCCTTGTTGAAGATTGCCAAAACAATGGTTGCCAAAAAGGAAGCAACTACAAAGCCAGAGATCTACCCTCTCATGGCACTTTTATTTGACTCCAAGTACAAGAAAAAGATGAAGGTCAGATACCTAAGATATGCTTCTCTACACAACTATGGAGATGACAACATAATTGTTCTCTTGAAGGATATGATTTTTAGATCCACTTGTTCTATCATAGTACCATCTTATAAGGCACTAGACACTGCCCATGTGGTAAGACCTTGCCTTAACATGGATATTTTGCCTCCACAAGATGAGCATCCCATGAAGATTATGCATTTTAAAACATCTCTATGTATGCTCCAGATCTCTCTTTTTATGTCGAGGTACTCAGCCTGGATAGTCCTCCAAAATGAATGAAATAAACTATTGTGTTTTGTAAACACCTCTGGTCACCTTATGATGTAGGCCATGTGTATGTTTTGCTCCATGGTACCTCCTGCAGACATTGTGTGCATGTACATGTAGGGGAGATAACCATTGGAAGGTCTTTTGTTATCCCTTTTGTTTACCTTACACCCAAGGGAACCCTTGCTAGCATGAGAACCTAGCCATAGATTTATCCTTGACCACCATGAGATGGCATGAGAAACTATGAGACTAGATGTATCCTTGACATAGCCTGAGGCATTTCCTTGAGGGGGGGTTTGTTGGGATATCTCAAGGTGTATGCATCAGGCACACCTTGGTTTCTATGTGTGAGTGCTAGAGGCACAGTTAGGTGCCCACAAGCACAGTTAGGTGGTGGAAAGCCACATAGGATGATTGAGAGAATCTAGGAGCAGATTGAGGAGATGATTGTGGAGCTCTGAAGTCATCAGTGATGTCAGTGAGCATGTATGAGGTGCCTACTTAAGGACCTCACTCTTGTTCATTCTACAAGCAAGTAATGCAAGTATTCTGAGTTTGTGTCCACTCTTTGCTTTCCTTTCAGTTTTCCAACAATCCATGAGTAACTCCACTGCTTCATTTAAGAATGGACTCCCATGGTCAGAGACTATTTCCATGGGTGTCCCGAACCTTGTGCAGATACGTTCAAATATGAAATTTGAAACCGCCTTACCATTTGTAGCAGGGAGGGTGATAGCTTCAGCCCACTTAGTGACATATTGATTGGCTACCAAAAGATACTTCTTTTTGTGGGCAATCATGGGCAAGGGCCCAACAAAATCTATTCCCCACTTCTGAAACGGATGGATGGACATCACTGGGTGATGTTGCCCAGGATGCAAATCCTTCCTACTAAAGAATTGGCATGGTTCACAGGTTTTGTAATACAAAGTGACATCCTTGAACAAGGTCGTCCAATAGTATCCAGCATGCAAAATCTTCTTAGCTGTATAGTCATTGGCATAGTGGCCTCCACAAAATCCATCATGATAATGCTTCAATACCTTAGGTACTTCATCTGCATCAATGGCGTGTCTCAGTACCCCATTCATGCCTTGATGGTACAACACCCCATCAAAGAGGGTGTAGCGCCTACTATCTTTGCAAATCTTCTTTCTCTCATAGCTAGTACTTTCTGGAGGAAAGGAGAAAGCAGTCAGAAACGTGTAGATACCACCATACTAGTAATCCCCAACTTCTATGGCCGCTATAAGGGTTACATCAAGGCACTCCTCTAAATCAATCGAAGCATTCTTCAAGTTGGAACAACCCCCTTTTACAATTTTGAAAGAAAAATCATATTCTTGTAGAGCTGCAAACCATTTGTCCAACCGGCCCATGGGATTTGGTGATTGAAGAACTTGCTTTGCAAGACCAGTGCTAGTGAGTATAATGAAGGACTTTCTAGCCACATAATGCTTAAATTTCTCAATGCAGAACACCAAAGACAAGGCATGCTTGTCAGCCTCTGAATAGCATTGCTCAGTGTCGAGCAATTGTTGAGAAGCAAATCGAATGGGATACATGAATCGATCCTCCCCTTGCTGGAGAAGAATACCTGCCAGAGTGTGCTCACCAAACCTAGGATTGATATAGAAAGTCTTTGACTAGTATGGATTGTGTAGAATGGGTTCTAAAGCCAGAGCATTCTTGATTTGTGCAAACCCATGATCACAATCCTCATCCTAAGAGAAATCAACCCCATCTTTTAATAGCATAGTCATGGGTCATGTCAAAGTAGCATATTGATCAATGAAGCAGCGATAGTATCCTGCTAGATTAACAAATGAGCATACCTGACATATGGCTTCTACCTTCTCGGGGTTAGGCTTAATGCCCTCACATGAGACAATATGTCCTAGTAACCTCCCTTGAGTGGCTCCAATGGTGCATTTCTCAAGGTTGAGACTACCATTCGCCTCATTGACCCTTTGGAAGGCCAACATAACCTTCATGATGTGCTCCTTATGTGACGAGAATATACAAAAATCATCTAAAAACACCTCCAAGAAATCCCCCAAATAAGGAGCAAACACCATCTGCATAAATCTTTAAAAGGTAGCAGGAGCATTGGTGAGGCCAAATGGCATTACTTTGAATGCAAATGTCCCCAAAGGTGTGGTAAATGTGGTTTGAAGCACATCTTCTTTGGCAATTCTGATTTGATAAAACCCAGAGTAACCATCACAGAAAGTATACATCTCATGATCACTTACCTTCTCAAGAATGAGGTCTTGAAAGGGAAGAGGATGATGGTCCCTCTTGGTGGCTGCATTGAGTTTCTTATAGTCGATGCAGACCCACCACTTGTTGTTTTTCTTTGGGGTGACTACCACTGGTGAAACCCATTCAGTATTGTGAACCGGAACAATAAACCCAGCTTCTATAAGATTTTGCAACTACGAGCACAAAGCATCGGTTTGTAGGGGCCCTAATCTCTGATACTTCTGAGCCATAGGCTTCACATCAGGCTTCAGCTCTAGCTTCAGCTCTATCTTGTGTTCTATGCTAGTCACATGGTGAAGGTGGTGGTAGCTAGTTGCGAAAAGGTCAGGGAAATCTTTGAACATTTCTAGGAACTCGTCTTTCTCACTTGGAGTGAGGTCTAGGGAAAGCATAGATTCAAGCTGTTGAGGACTAGCTGTTACCTTTTCTGTAGGTGGCGGGGTCAGAGACACCCCCATCATGTAAACTTCCTCATTTGAGAACTCCTCCCCCTCGTCTGATCCTTCCATTGATTCAGACACCGAGGATGAGAGAGTATCACTGTCTTGCTCCTCTTCTTCTTCTGGTTCTATGGCACCTGGTTGCACCGGGATCTTCTCCTTAGAAGCACCAAAAGACATGTGTCCTGTCTTCCAATAGCTAACTGCATCACTCTTTCTCAACCATGGTCGCCCGAGTATGGTTGGGTAACTCCTACCTGTATCTTCAATGTCCACTACATAGAAATTGACAGTGGTGGTCAACCTATTGATAGTGATGGGCAAATCCTCAATGACTCCTAGGATGGCAAGTCATCGACCATCTTCTACCTTGATTCGAGTGGAGGAACGGCTTGTACATTTCAAATTCAATATCTTCATGATTCGGGGCACCATGATATTACATGCAGCTCCCTCATCAACACACACATTTTTGACATGGCAATTATCTATGATGATATCGACTGTATGTGGGTGCCAAACAATTTCTTTAGAGATAGAAGATACCTCTCTTACCTTTCCCTTTTTCTTGTTCCTCCTTTTTGAGAGCCCTTGTTGCAGCTCACGTCTCACCTTAGGGCTTAATGCTATTAGTTGAGGGAGCGTGATGCTCAAAGAATGATGAGCAAGGTCTTGAATGACCGAATAGTCTTCTTGCCCCGAGCTGATGGGAAAATCCGAGGGTGACCACTTACTCCTGTGGGATCTTTTAGTCTTCTCGGTTGGTGGGTCTGCCATCTCAGCATCTGAGGGCTCTGAGAAGGACACCTTCTTCCTAGGGTGGCCTGGTCCACGGTTTGGAGAGGGGTCCAAGATGGTACGACTTCTTTTCCCAAGGTCAAGGATCTCTACATTAGAATCCTTAGTGACTGATTAACTTAGAAGATTCACCCTTGGAATATTGGGACATTTTGTGCGATAATGACCCTTCTGGTGGCACTCGTAGCATACAACATTAGCACGGTCTCTTGGAGGGTGGTTGGCTTGATTTCTAATGCCCACCATCTCAAGCCAAAGATCATTTAGGGCCTTGGCTAGGTTATTTACTCTAGGTTCTGTTGCAGGGGGGCCTCTTTAGTTGGAGGGGCTGAGGGAGTAGAAAGGAGGGGGGCTTGTGGGCGAGGCTGGGGAAATCTTCGAGGCGGAGGGTGAGAATATACACCTTGTTGAGGGTAAGCATCTAAGGGAGGACCATACATTTGAGGTGGAGGTGGTGGATACATCCCTGATGAGGGGTGGGGGTATGCCCCTGGGTTAGACCCTCAAGGTTGTTGTTGCAGGAATTGAGGGGTTTGCGGAGGGACAATCGTCTTCTTTGAAGCGGGGTCAAACTGAACTTTATCAAACTTTTGAGCAATCTCATGTGCTAGCACCATAGTTTCTAGATTCTCCCATTTAAGCTTGAGACAAAATTCATCACTTGCTCCTGCTACAAGGTAGCCCAGCACATGCTGAGTCATTCCAGCTCGAAATCTGGCATTGTCCTCTTGTGTGGCAATTAAATGGTCCAAGAGCATGGCCGCTCGATCCACATATCGATGTGCTGTCTCACCTTTTGACTGCTTCATGTTTGCCACCTGCAGGTACACATTTTATGGCTCCTCTTCTTTGCCGAAATACTCAATCATTGTTGCTGTCAACCTTGGCTAGCTTTGGTGAACGTCTTCGGCCTGCTTCTCATACCACACTTGAGCCAAACCCTCTAGAAATGTGGGAAGAACCAATGGCCATTTGTCTTCAGTAAGAAAGTTGAGAGAAACACAACGGCGCTTGAAGGCCACAAGATACTCATTTGGATTTTCTTCAACCCGTCCACAAAACACGGGAATGTCAGCCATGCTTGGAAGATGGAAAAGAGAGAGGCAAGACGAGGATTATCTATGGACAAACAATAGAAAGAGGAAGCTTGAATTGAAAATCGGGTGAAGATACATCCACAAAGCACACATAGGCAGGGTAGGGTGTGACTGGTGTATTGTGAAATACTACACAGGAAGAATTTTCAGCATAGAATAGCTCATAGACAATCTTAAAAGGACCAACCCTTTTGATATCGCAGCCATCTTTACAAGCGAGGGTTAGAGATGTGACGCTGCATGAGGTTATTCATCAAGGCAAACAAGAATGCCATGACAAATGTCAACAGTTGGAGAGCTTGCACATCACCTTCAGCTTCTTCCAATTCTTTTAGTCACCATGATATTTCTTCAAGGTGATCTTGGCATATTGGACATAAAGGCCCATCATCCACAAAGGTAATATGCATCAATAGTGTCGAGGGATTTCTGGCAGCTAGGCCCACAAAAATAGGATCCAAGTTATGAACATGGCCTTCGTCTTCAATGCATTGGAGTGCAGCTTATGCATCTCATGCTTGCTGAGAATACACAAAGAAAATGTTGCATTGCTCTTTGTAGGTATTTTTGAGGTCTTGCCTCTATCCGGTATATTGGAGCATTGCATTCAAGCGATTCACTTCAGACATTCAGAAATAGCATCATGCACTATGATTCTTGTAAATGTGAGATCTTCCTGCAATGCACTTTGCGGTGTAGGCTATGGACCCTCTACACCATCACCCCCTCTACACGTTCATCTCTCACGGCTTCACGCACGTTCATAAATAGTTCAGAGCTTGTTATAGAAACTACACATATACAAAATATGGCTAATGAGTACACTATGTATCATATAAAACCTATAAGCACAGATGGCACAAAATGGCATGTACTTCATGCACCTAAAGTCGGGCTTCCCACATTAGCAGGTGGTGTTGCACTGATGGGGATAGCAGTGGCACCAGCTGTCCTTGGTTGCAATCACTTTTTGCTGTGCTTTCTGGATTGGAAGGAGAAGTCTACAGGCACACAAAGCACGAACTTCCTTTTCCAATCAATGTGGACTCCTTCTCTCTCCTCCTCAATTGGATTTTGAACGACCTTCTATACTCCTCATTGTCTGAGGCCTTTCAATCATAGATTCCTATGGATCCAAATTCAAACATTTGAATGACAAGACATTTGAATAATTGAACATATTAGAAATTCAGTAGAAGATAAATATATACTTACCACCCATGCCTCTTTGTTGAGCCTGTCATCGCTCTCGAGGTGCGAAGGACCTATAGTCTTGAGGCATATCCTCGTTGGCCTCCACTGAGGCTCAAACACTTCTGGATCCTCCTTGTAGTCCTTCGCTCTCTTCCAATCCTTTGGGTCCACCCACCCTAGCTTGGTTTTGCCCTCATTAACAGCATCCCTTAATTCGTATCTACGAGACTTAAGGAGCTCCCCCATGCAAGTTAGCATGGCATTTCAATCAAACTCATACCCTTTAGGATTTGGAAATTGTCTTTATGATGGCATCCTTGGCTTTATCGTCCTATTGGTTCCAAGGTTTGAATATATCTTTGAGGAAGTGGGTGCTCACCAACCTCCTCATGTATCTTGTGACTGCCTTCCTGTCATCATCCTATATAACATTCCCAACATATCCACTCCATAGGATAGGTCCTCTAGCAAAACAAAGTCCAAAGGATTCACAGTGGAATTCATCGAGGAAAATATATAAGATGGAGAGAATTCCATTTACACCATGTGCAAGATTCTAGAATGGTGTATGCTTCTTGAAGGGAGGAAGTTATTTCAGATATCAGAAACTCTATGTGCATCACCATTGATGGAATGGATCAGAATACAACAACTTTGCCTACATTTAGACACATCCCACCTCCATTAGAGGGTAAACATGGACTTAAAACACACTTGTCATGTGTCAAGGGTTTTGACTCTTTTGTGATCTATGGATTGAATGCTTGCATGAACATTATAGTAACCAAGTAGAAACATTCATCATGAAAGCAATAGAAAAGGTCATGGATGCATGCTTGCATATACAGGTTGGTAATTGATGGAGAGAAAATAAGAATAGATACATTTTTGCTTTGTGTTCTATGCTAGTTGGTTTGGAAATATTTAAACAAGTGGAAGTCGGCTTTCTTCATGTCAGCCATAAACACGAAGACATAGATCAAATATTTAGTACAATTATCTCTGGAGAGTTGAAGTCTAAGGATTTTTTGACAATGGCTCGACAATGGATGACATGAAACGTCAAATTGGGAAAAAAATAGGAGGTTCTCGAAAAGGAAGAGTCAGAAGTGGCTATCTTGGAGAGGATGGTAGAGTGGAGAGCATTCATAGAGCCACATTTGAAACGAGGAGATGATGCACTATGTGGATACACAAATCCACACTACTTTCATTTTAGCATGCATGGCAACACTCCAGTGATGCAGTGGAAGTACTATTCAGTGGACACATATCATTTACGGAGTGCACCATATGAGTTGCTAGAACAAATAATCCCCTTGGTGGAGACTATATTAGTTCTCATAAAAAACAAAGCACTTGACATCGATGAAATTCTTGGAGAGTGCACCACTAAGAATTCCTAGGTATCACATGCGTTCAAGGGGTATTAAAAAAACCCCTCAACTAAAAATTTTCTCCTAATAAAACCACCCCTCTTTACTCATTGAAGTAACAGACTTTTTTCTCCTCCTGTTATTGTAAACTTGTTATAAAGTTTTCAAAAGTGGCATGAAAATATTCCTACTTTTGAATGCACATGGTACACTAAAATTTTGGAGCCCCCCGAGATGAAATTAATGGCTTGCAAGCATTCATTTCTCACATTAGGAGTTGATGCAAAAATACCCAGAGCAGTTTGGGAAAAATATGGAGATAATGATGGTGGCAAATGAATCTCTTCTCAAATATCTAAAATAGCAAGAAAATTTACCGAGCATAGAATACTAAGATCTATTGCTTTAAAATTGAAGTTATATAGAAAAGCCAAATGTATAGTCAGGCCCTAAAAGTTATATACCCACGTAGTATACAACCAAGTCTCACTCTTCTACATTTTGAAAAGAGACCACCATCGTGTCTAAGTATGGATAAATATAAAGACAATTTACTGCTTTTTTTTTTTCAAATAAGGCAATTTACTACTTAACTCAAGTTCTATTGAAAAGCCAACTATATTAGAGGGGTGGTCTGCCCCTAAAAAAGTTGGGTAATATATATCCAAGATTCCAAGAGATCAAGTCTGAGATCTTTGAAGGACTTTATAATCACGCAAGGTTTCCAGGACACACGCTCGACACTTCTCACAGTGGAAGCCTTCAGAAACATACTTCGCAAACTATGGGTTCTTATAGTATTGAAGGCCTTCTCATAGTTCCTCATGCAATATGACGAGAATATGACCATCTTGTGAATGACACTCTTGGGAACTCTATGTTCCTCCTCCAAGTGATCAATCTCATCTATGACAATCTTGGGTTCCCAAGGGACCCCTTGTGAAATGTCTTCATCAAGCTCAAGACAAGCAGCATGAAAAAAAATTTTCATTGCCTTTGTGTCTTTCCATCTCTGTTCCTCCATTATTCCTTCACTCCTCACCTATCGGGTTTTTAAACTAGTTTGCTCTCTTGCTATCCAAGATGTAATTGTTCACATATTCTCGCATGTCAAATCAAGCCATCTTGACATGCTCAACGATGTAATCCAGTGAGATCTTTGCCATCTTTGAAGACCCATGTACCGATAGATTCCCCACACATTACATTGATGAATATGATAGGTTAGTTGTATGATAGTAAAGGCTAGAGGAGGTAGGAACTAGCAATGAAATGCATTTTTGTTGGTTTAGGATTAACTACAACCCCCACAAAATATAACCTTTAGTAAATCCCAAACAACCACCGTGCTTGTTTCAGTAAATCCCAATAAATCAATCCCAAACAAGGAGACTTATACTAATCCCGAACAATTACCAAGCTTGTTTTTAGTGACAATGACCGTGCATGAGGGACCAACTAATTCATAGGTTTAGATTAGCATTTAGTCGAAATCAGACTGCATGAGGGACCATCTAATTCACAGGCTCAGATAGCATTGAGCCGGAGTCAAACAGTAATAACAGTTACTTTGCATGGGGGACCATTGAGTTCACAATCTTAGATTAGCATTCAGTCGGTTTATCAGGTTATAATAACAATATTTTAGAATGAGAACTATTGTTATTACAGCCTAATGAACCGAGTCAATGCTAATCTGATGTCCTGTTTTGATCTTTCCTTTCCTCAGGTAATAACAATGACTTTCCATGAGGGCCCAGATTAGCATTGAGTCGGAATCAGATTGTAATAACAATGACTTTCCAAGAGGGACCATCTAACTCGCACACTCAGATTAGCATTAAGCAAAATCTAGCTGGTGGATTGTGTGCTCTTAGCAACGATAGGCACCCAAAGTCACACAACTGACACAAGAAACGAAGGGGGAAATAGTGGGAGGGCAAAAAGTCTAGCTATATAAAGGCCTTAAGGGTAGAGAAACAATTCACCGCACCCAGGAAAATTTCTCCCCTACCCCCTTCCACGCTCTCTCCAACCCCCCTTCTACCCCTATGATGAATCTTCTGTTGCAACCTCAATGCCCCTTCATAATGCTACCCAAATCATGGGATCCATTGTTTTCCTTGGCTCTCCATCCTGCAACACTCCACCAGCCATAGCCATGACCAAGTGAGTTGCACGATGGGGAGCCAAGGGAAACGGGTCATCGTTGTTCCATGAGTCACTGGCAGAGAACTCACCCTCATGATGAGACTCTCGTAATTGAAGAGCATAACCTTCGGCACTGGGGAAGGAGAACTCAACTTGGTGATAAGGTGTAACACATTGAGAGCATGCGTCAGCGTGCTAAAGCTCATAATTAGATTGATTTCCTTGTCCACTATCAAATGTATGCTCGATTGAGCTCACCGGCAAGTTGAATTCTCTCTGCCAGTTGTTTGAAAGAATCAATTCCTTGATAACCAAGGTCGGTATTTATGTCACAATTAGCATCGAAAAAGAATAGGCACTATATAAATGTCACTATATAGTGACTCTGATAAACATCACTATATAGCGACACTGGTAAAGTGTCATTGTATAGCGACGATCAACAAAAGCTTAAAAGAACATTAGTGGGGCTAAACAGGGCCACAACAAGCCCTATTTTGCCCCACTAATGTTTTTTTTTAGTAATTACAAAAGAATGTTGTTTGTTACAGAATTTCCCTTGTGAAAGGGGTGATACAAAATCACTCAAATGAGCCGAGTGATAGAAGCATATATATGCCACAGATATAGAACATTGTTTGTTACAAAATTACCCTTTCAAAAAGGGTGATACAAAATCACTCAAATGAGCTGACCTATAGAAGCATATACATGCTGAAGTATATACAAACTACTACTACTACTATTGCTCATCCGAATCGTCGTCCTCATCCTCATCCTCATCGTGGTCATGCTAGCCTGATCCCTGGCCCTCATGAGCTATGCTTGATCCCTAGCTCTCATGAGTGTGCCTGATCTCCCTGTCCCAAGCCGTATAAGCCTAATCCCTCATCATCACCACTCACCTCCCACTGATGGGACGTTCGAGATTGCACTCTAAGAGTGAAACCATATTAATTGGAAATTAGAATGGAAATTAAAGAATGAAACAATTTAAAAAGTGAGATGAATTATAGTGTGCGAGTAGTCACCTCAGCCCAATCAACCGTCGCTCCCATGGCCTCCATCTCAACAAACCACAGCTTTGTTCTTATACAGAATGCACATCTCGTCTCTATGTTTATGGGAAGGTGACCCATTGTAGCTTGCTATGGGCCCAATTTACGAGAGGTAGATAAAGTGCATGCAATATGTAATACAACAAACATAACAATAAATTAAATGAGAAGAAGTAAACTTACCATGGTTGCCTCGAATGCCAACCGTCCGCCTACACCAAAGTCCGAAGTACCTACGGAGTCCAGCCATCTCCTCGTAGCCTCCTCTAACCCTCGAACGATTTGGGAAGGTCCCTGTACTATTTCTTCAAAAACTTCCAGTCAGCTTTGTTTGTCCATTTGTGTTTAGCCTTCCCCTTTGCGATGGAAGTACACAAGGTTGACCTACGATGCTTCAAGATCCCACCCATGCACTCTCGCATTCATTGAGCTCCCAATTTGGGGGGTTAGGGTATTGTCTTTTTAATTCATCGATGACTGGTTGCTTCTATGGTCATCCTAGTACCGCCAGTCAGTAGCTATGCCACTCTTGAAGTGGTGGGTCATCAACTGTCTCATGATGGCCATCACTCATGAGCCCTTTTTATTTTCTATTATCTCTCTAACAACCGTGATTTCATAGGTTAGGTCCTCGATCAGGTAAGGAGGACTCATGGTAGTGGCAAAGCCAAAGCGAGTGGTGTTACTGCAGGTGCTTACAGAGCGAGGAGTAGCAGTGGGAGTAGGAGGGGGCAAGGGACCTGACTAGTACTGGGTCTCATGACCAAGTGGAGACTTGGAGTGATGTGAGTGTGCTGACTCATCTACATCTCCCTAGTCAGCACAACATCAATCCTTCCTACTCTTCCTTCCCTTACGATGGGTACACCCAGGTGATGACCCCTTAATAGGTCCTGTCCTCAGTGTAGGAGAGGGATTTGTTGAGATCCTTTGGGATAGTAGAGAGAAGAATCTCATTGCCTCCGCATCGTTGATTCGTGCAACAAACTCGTCAGGACTCTTGACAAAGCCATGGGCTACTAGCAAAGGAGTTCCTCGAGGGGCAGTCACAGTGCTAGGTCCAATAGGAGTCGAGCCAAGAGTAGTTACAGGGGTAGGTCCCTAAGGTGTCACCTGAGTGGAATGAAAGTCACCTAGAGAGTAGAGATCATAATGTCTTCTCCTACGAGGGTTTTTGTACTCGTCAGCGTGTGATGTGATCCCATGTCTAATTTGGGGAGTGGACAAATGTAGACACAAAGACAATAAACCAAAAACAGAAACAAGAGCGGGTAAGAAGCAGATAGATAATTAATTACTTAAGACAATTATGAAATTCAAACTCAAGAAATTATGAAAAGGCAATTAATCACTTGTGAAAATTATGAAATGATGTCAATGTATAAAGAATAAATATGAAATGACAATGATTTACTTAAGGCAATTATGAAAATTCAGTTTTGAAATTACAAGTATTTATGAAAGACAAGTGGAATCCAAGAAGATTTTCATATATAAAAAATATCGCCAAAAAAATGTCTCCAAATGTATGTATATAAAAAATATATGTCTCCAAAAGTATGCTTAAGCTCCAAAAGGGACATTCTCCAAAAATGTTCAAATGGTGGAGGAGGTCTACTACTCTGCATTACTGTCCGAGGTACTTTCCTCCTCCATGCTGCTAGGCAGGTCACTGGGGACCTCTTGTAATATGCGGTCATGCTCTTCAATGATTATGTACTTGCAATCCACAAACGATTATGTCCTTTACAGAATCATATTTGAGGCTCCATCAATCGTGGCAGTCTCTCCACAACCTATGGAGATCCCGTAAGTTGTGTCATGTGTTCCTCAGTCACCTCTGCTCCACTATCCTTTGGCTTAGATCCCACCTAAGCACATGCAACCCCACGTTGTACTTCACCCAATAACTCTCTTGCGCAATCTTCTCATTTACATGAGCTAGCAGAGAAGCTATGTCTATAATCCCTGCAACATGGGGACCTGGGTTGGGGTTTAGGGAGGACACCCATGGGTGAGGACGTGGTTCTTCCATTTAGAATCTGTTTGAAAAAAAAAAGAACCAAATATGGCTAACGAACATGTGAAAAAAGAACCGAATACGACTAAGGAGTATCTGAAATATGCTCATGCATAAGCATAAGCATAGGCAAATGCATATGCTTATGAAAAGAAGAGAAAAAGAGAGGAAAAAAGGGAAAGAGAGAGGGGAAAAGAGAAGGAAAAAAGAGATATGAAAATAAGAAAAGAGAGGAAAAAGGACAGATGAAAAGAAGAAACATAGGCAAATGCATACGCTTATGAAAAGAGAGGAAAAGAGAGGAAAAAAGAGAGGGGAAAATAACACAAGGAAGAGGGGAAAAGAGCATAAGCATATGCATAAGAGAAAAAGAGAGAAAGCATATGCTTATATGCATGAGCATATGAGCATATGCATGCTCATATGCTCATGCATAAGCATAAGCATAGGCAAATGCATATGCTTATGAAAAGAAGAGAAAGCATAAGAGAAAAATAGATATGAAAATAAGAAAAGAGAGGAAAAAACAAGGATGAAAAGAAGAAAAGAGAGGAAAAAAGAGAAAAAGAGAGAAGAGAAAAGAAGAAAAAAAGAGAGTAAATAAGAGAGGGAAAATGAAGAGAAGGAAGAGGGAAAAAGAGATTGAAAGAGGGGAAAAAGAAGAGAAGGAAGAGGGGAAAAGAAGAGAAGGAAAAAGAAGAGAAGGAAGAGGGGAAAAGAGATTGAAAGAGGGGAAAAAGAAGAGAAGGAAAAAGAAGAGAAGGAAGAGGGGAAAAGAAGTGAAGGAAGAGGGGAAAAGAGATTCAAAGAGGGGAAAAGGAAGAGGGGAAAAGAGCATAAGCATAAGAGAAGGAAAAGCATATGCATAAGAGAAAAAGAGAGAAAGCATATACATATGCTTATGAATGAGCATATGAGCATGCTCATGCATAAGCATAAGCATAGGCAAATGCATATGCTTATGAAAAGAAGAGAAAAAGAGAGGAAAAAAGAGAAAGAGAGAGGGGAAAAGAGGGAAAAAAGAGATATGAAAATAAGAAAAGAGAGGAAAAAAGAGAGGTGAAAAGAAGAGAAGGAAGAGGGAAAAAGAGATTGAAAAAGAACAGGGCATATGCATAAGAGAAGGAAAAACATATGCATAAGAGAAAAGAGAGAAAGCATATGCTTATGCTTATGCATGAGCATGTGAGGGAAAGAGGGGGGAAAGAGGGAGGAAAAGAGGAAAAGAGGGGAAGAAGAGGGAATAAGAGAAGAGAGGGGAAGAGAGGGTTCCTATGCCCATCACTGCAGCTAGCAGTTAAGGCACTAGCTACAGGCCAATGCAAATAATGAAAATAACAAAAGGAAAAAGAGGAAGCACTTTCTTACCTAGAAAAGTCCCGCTCGGTGTTTCGTGGACTGGCCCTACAAAAGAGAGGAAACATATCCTTCTTCAGATAAATGGTTAGAGGAAGGAGTTTGGAGAAGCAACTTTTCAAAGGGATTGGATTGAGGAGACAAGCATAAGCCTACAAACAAGGAGAAAGAGGAGGAAGAGAAATACTAAAAAGAGAAGAGCTAAATCTTCTTTCTTTCACCAAATCTCATTTTTTGTCAACCTCTGAAAATCAAGGATGAAAATTAGCACATAGGCTTAGCAATACAAGGAGAAACATGCTTCAACACTCACAAAATGAAATCGCACAAAATATGAACCTACATTGCTTAAAGAGACGCACCTTCTTGAAAAACTTCCTTTCTCACAAGCAGAGAGGGAGAAGGGTGGAGAGGGAGCACAAGTGTTGGGAGAGGGGCTGGTAGGGGTGAGGAGTTTGGGGAATAAGGAGGAGGAAAGCGAGGTCATCAAATATAAGGTGGGAGGATCGATTTTTGCTTTTCTTGCAATAGAGATGTGAAAGACGATGTCGCACAGGGTTTTGGGTTTTAGCCTGAGCGTCGCTATATGGCAACACTAGTCAGTCGCTCTATAGCGACAGTTATATCCTTAAAGTGTCGCTATATAGTGATGGAACAGGGCAAAGCGTCGCTATATAGCGATGCTTCAGGACACTTATTATGAGAAGAGAGGAAAGAAGCTCATGGGTGGCTAGTTTTTGGATCTTAATGGATTTCCTTCTAGCTCATGTTGTGATTTTGGAGGTGTGCATATGGAAGGGACAACTGGAAGCTCATCAGATGATGAACTAACTCCTAGGAGTGCAGAGTGGCTTAGGGAGAGATTGTATTGTCATTGCTCTCATTGCAAGCAAGAAGTACGACATCAACACCATATTGTCATGCACCACTTGTGGATGTATGGGGAGGATCCCGAACCAGTACCCACCATTGGTGTTGCACATGGTGATGGATCATCCATAATTCAATGCTATTTGAGTTCATGATTAATATTGCATACGTACATAACATGAAACCTTGAGACAAGATCTTATATTTACATGAAATCTAGAGACAAGATGAGGAGGGTGGTGAGGGTGTGCATATATATACCTTCACACTTTGAATAAGATTATAGTATCCTGGATGTGCCAGATGATGATGAGGGTATGGTGGACATGATCATGGATTCTATTTTTAGGGGAACTACATCGTGATGTTCGAGTCTGAGGTCAATATACGAGAGTTGCAATCAACAAATTTGTACAAGGGTACTAGGATGTCTAAACTATGGGCTTGTCTCTCAATCTTGAAAGGAGGCAGCGATGGTCAAGGCGTACATTGCCTCTTTTCAAACACCCACAAGGTACATGTGTTGCTTGAAAGGAGCACTTTCAAAGGACAATAAGCTTAGTGGGCTCAAGTCATTTATAAGTAATTATTTGTGGCAATATACACTATAAAATAGATGCATCCCCATTGTTTTAATGATGCTCTTTTGCTTTACAAAAAGTACAGTGCATTATGGTCATATGGATGACATTTTCACATGGAACGCATCGATTTAAAGAGAGTCACGTATGATTGTGGAGTCATGGCCACTTCTCACAAGATAACCTACCAAGTGCTTCAGATACCAATCTTCTCTCCTCACACTTGGATTATTGTGGGACCATATGTAAAATCTATGAAATTGATTTCAGATGATTTAGTATTTTCATTCTTGATGTAAAATGGTTTAGAACTATTTACAACAGTCCCCATACGACAGTGAGAAAGACAGTAGCGGTTTCTTTGTAATAGAATCCACCAAACTTTGGCCGATGAAAGTGATACTTTTGTTCTTCCTGAGCATTGTGAGCAGGTACATACATGTACTTAAGCATAATTTCATATATATAATTGATGGCATTTGGCATCCATCTTCAATATAAGTGGTTTTTCATCCGGATCGTTCTGATCTAAGATGGTGGTATGTGATCCAAGTTGCACAATGAAGTAAGCAAATTTTTGAAGATAGAGAGTTAGATATGGAGATGCCACTACCAATGCCCAATCTAATTGATCCAGATGGATCTAGCGAAGAAGATGAGGATCACAATATGAGCCAAGAGAACGATGCACATAATGACATCATACGGGAGGAAGATGGAGATCATGATATTGAGGAAGAAGATGACGATCATCAAGAATCACCTGACTTTATTGAAGAAGATGATCAAGTCTTAGGTGAACGTACGATGCCAGAGTACTATGATGATATAGGAGATCAACTCGATATAGAGTTGGAGATAGACTTGTTTGGCATGCTAGACTTGGCTCAGGAACCGTTGCTGTAAATGCTCTTCATTGAATTTTTTCATCTCAAACTTGGACATGAATATATGAGCTTCAAACTCGATGTACATGCTCTTGTACTTTTATTATTTCAAAGGATCAAACATGTATGAAAAGGAAAAAAATATTGTCATTGGGAAAAACTATCTTTAAAGGTCGGTATGGGGAAAAACACTCTCTGTAAAACATCACTATAAGAAACTATCTCAGTGTCGCTATATAAGAACCTTCTATAAGTCTAGTAAGTGTTGCTATATAGATAATTTGTATAAATGTCGCTATATAGCGACACTTGCCTAGAGTCACTATATAGCGACACTTGACTAAACCTGCTTCGCTTACCAATGATTAGCACACTGCACACACTAAACGTCGGTGCTTAAGCATCGAAATAGGGCCCGTGTGTAGTAGTGGAAGTTGCTATGATGAAGGCAATTCCTTGAAAGACTTGAAAGAAAATGACCAACCATGTTGTAGGATGGGGAGCCAAGGGAAATGGGTCATTGTTGTTTCATGAGGCACTGGGAGAGAACTCAACTTGGTATTGAGCCTCTCATAATTGTGCACAACCTTCGGCACTGGGAAAGGAACCTAAGTTGGTGATCAGCTCTAACACATTGAGAGCATGCGTCAGTGTGGTGGGGCTCACCACCATATTGAGTTCCCTATCCACTGTCAAATCTTGTGCTGGAGTGAGCTCACCTCCAAGTTGAGTTCCCTCTTCTAGATAGAAGTTGCTATAAAAAAGGTTATTTCAATTACCAAGTGCTCGTATTGTCCCCTGCATATGAGGAGTTCTAGGTAAAAATTGTAAGAAAGTCCTACCTACAAGATAGCACCACGAGGTACTCATATTGTCACTTGCATACAAGACACCAGGTCAAAAGTGTAAGAAAGTGCTAATAAGGGCAAAAAGTGACACCCAGTCCTGCCACAGTGGTGGTGTGGATAAGTGCTTAAAGAATTGTCACAAAAACAAAGTGCTAGCATCTTTGTATGTAATCTATTTTGTTAAATGTTTGCTTCAGATGTAATTTATTTTTTTTCAATTTGGATGTGATACTATTATCACAAAAACTATCGGTTGTAATTTCTTAATGTAATTTCTTTTGTTTCAATTTCAATGTAGTACCATCATCACCAAAACTATTGTTGCTATTACTTCGATAGTGAAAGTAGCTCTAAAGAAGAAAAAATGGCATATTTCTTCCCTATGCAACCATAGGGGTCGTTGCACAAGCAATTGTTGAAAAAACTATTCTTACTATAGTGAAAATGGTTCCAATAACTAGCGCGGTGGTTTTGAACTATGATAACTCCAATAACCAGCGTGGTGGTTGCAAGGAAACTATACTAAATTGTGAATGTCTACATTTTCCTTAGCTTGGAAGTAAAATAGCTCCAAGAACGTGTGCAGTGGTTGAGAAATTGTTGCACAAGGAGTAATACAACTAAAACATCTCCAAAATAACACTATTTTCCTTGGTTTAGAACTAAAATAGCTCCAACATCCAGTGCAGTGGTTATAGATATGGACCTTGAGGGGTCTTCGTATTGGACATGCCACGGTGGTCTTCATGCCAACATGGTGGTCTCTCTATGCCAACATCATTGCTTGAACCAGCACGGTGGTCAATGCAACAAAGGATTGTGTTGCGCAGTGATAGATGGTGAAGCTACATAATGACAGCTGGCAAGGCAAAAGTTTTGTGCTACAGTCAGGCCAACATGGTTGTGCTCAAACCAGTGCAACAAAAGATTGTGTTGCACAATGACAGATGGCAAAGCTATGCAAGAAATCATGGCAAGGCAAAGGATGTGTGATGTAGTCAAGCAAGAGGCAAAGGAACAGTCTTTGTGCTCATGAGTAAATGCATATATTGCCATGTGCCAAGCTCTACGCTATTGACCATGATAAGATTGTGTCTCATTATTATGCCAGTGCACGTTCATGATGTCGGGAAAATTTTTGGCGAGAGCATGGGTCTACACAAAATTCATATATTCACCCAGAAGCGCATCGTGTCACGGCCCCAAAATGGCCTCGAAAATAGTTCTGTGATTGGCTACACCCAAGCAAACGTTGACCCTAGGATCAAAGAAAAGTGAAATAGGTTGGGAGGAGGAAGAGGTTGAGAGAAGGAGGAGGCAGCTCAGAGGAGGTTGAGAGGAGGAAGAGGCTATTAAGATGAAGGTCTTGAGGCAATGGGGATAGTTTGGTGGGACTCCTGGGAGGTGCTTGGAGGGGGGACACTTTTGGAAAATTTTCATTATTTTGGAGTGAAAAAAACTCACAAATTTTGAGGCTTACCAAAAGAGAGAGGAGGGTAGGGGGACCAGCCAAAAGCCAAGGGGAGCAAGGTAGGTCTCTTCACCAATGAGAGACCGATATGGAATGCTCCTTTCTTCCAATCCTTCCCATTGTCTTGTTTGCTAATCAAAATCGTAAGGGTCTAATCCAAGAGGTCCTTTTGAGTTTGAAATTCCCCTAAAGGTATAGGTACATGGCTTGACATTTTTCATTGTATTCACATTGTCATTGTGTTGAGAAGATCATTATGATTGTATTAAGATCCACATTCTTTGTGTATTCACGTTTTTTTTGTATTTAGGATTGACATGGTCATTGTAAATCATTGTATTCAATCTATTGAGGATTCATTGAACACTATTGCACATACAGTAGTAGGTGACATTGTGCACAAACGATGATAATTCAAAAGTAGATGATCAATCTCCTTGACACTTTCAACAAGAACGTTCTCTAATGCTCATTCCATTTGTAACCGTGTGAGTCTAAAGGAGGACAATCTAGTAAGATATGTCGCATAGGATGGAACCTTATCAAAGAGGATGTCTAGTGTGTTCTTCTTTATGTGTCTTTCATTTGTAAGTTAAAAATAATCTTCTTTTCCCAACACACAATTATACTATTTCTTTTTATCTATTGTAAGAACTCGGGGGGTTCACCCACAAAATTTTAGTATACTACGTGCATTCAAAAGGAGGGGTATTTTAATGGAACTTTTGGAAAAATTTAACAGATTTACAATAACAGGAGGGGTTTTTTAACTCAAATTGAGAAAAAAATCCATTAGTTCATAAGTAAAGAGGGGTATCTTTATTGGGTAAAAACATTTAGTTGAGGGGTTTTTTAAATACCATTTGAATGCACGTGATACCTAGGGTTCTTAGTAGTACACCCCCCGAGTGTAAGACTTACCTTTGTGCTCAGCCCATGCGATATCCAATGATGATTCTTTTATCTTTGATTCACTCAGATCATTGTCAAATGAAGATTTTTTAGCATGCATGTCCCCAAACCATAACTGCACTTTGGCAATTGGTTATTCAAGTCCAATACTCCCAATCTAACATGCTAATAAGCTCACAAGTTTGGGCTTCCTACCGAGCATTGTCTTGTGCCATTGGATACTCTTCATCGAATCATTTGGAAATTACGTAACATATTTGTGCCTCTATTCTTCTCTCTCTCTCTCCATCTCTCTCTCTCTCTCTCTCTCTCTCTCTCTCTCTCTCACACACACACACACACACACACTAGTAGTAATCCCATGTGGCTCTTGTGCCTGAGAGCATAAGTGCCCAGCACAACTTTACGGGCCAAGCCTTGGTGTGGGGCTAATGATAGGAGAGGATAATTACCTCTGAAATCCAAAGTGGTTCCAAATGAATCAAATGGGTCTTTATATAAAAGTAGTGGTATTAGTACCACCAACAATAATCACAATACCATTCATAATGAACAATTATTGACAATTGAGCTACTTTTACCGACAATACATTGATTAGTACATTGATAACATTGATAATAGCATCGAGTAAACTTTCATCAAATTTCCACTCGATACTACTATTATTGTCATTAGTATAGACTTTTTTGATGGTTTGATAGGTTATTGATGGTATCTTTACTATTTGCCGACATTGCCATTTTACAAGCGGTATATAGCTGATTTCCCATTTAGTAAGGCCGACAAGATTTCTTCATCATTACATGTGTGATTTCATGAAAAGATGGTCACGAAGGCAAATCTCGCAAAAAATTGTATGATTACATAAATATGTAGTCCTGTTTATATAGAAAAAGGGTCATTTTAAAGCCTTACGATTTACATATAAGGAATTTTGATAATACCCCATGGACACACATCATATGTGGGATTTTTTAGATGTGAGCACCATCTTGTATTTTCATATAAAACTATCATCAAGCACTGGCATAAATATCAACATAGATACCAATGGCAATACCAATGAAAAATTCCATTTATACTTTTTCGAGGGTCTCTTATATTTTTTGACGCTTCATCATTTGGACCCAAAAATCTATGTGTGGGCAAATCGTAGCAAGAAAGCAATGGAAATAGGCCCATGGGTAGTAGTGAATTGTTATTTGTCATCATTATTATACCCATCCTAGACCAAGTGGGGTTTAGAATGGGAACAAATACTTTTTCTCTCATCGTGAACGCCCATGGAAGATGGTATCAAGAGAATGGAAACTAGAAGGGGAACAATACTTTTAGGGATTGTAAAACCTGGCACATAAAATGATGCTTTGTGTACTTTCCCTCCCATGATCTCCATGCTAGCATATCTTTGGCTAATTCTTTGATTCTTGGATAGGAAAAAAGTCCTCTATTTAGAAAAGTTGAGAGTTCCTTAACAGCGGAAGAATACTTTATCCTATCCTCAAAGAAACATCCAAGAAGGTCATGCCACGACTACATAATCTGTCCATCTATATTTGTACGATATTCTCACCATTGCAGATATAATATATGGGTGGCATAGTGAAAAGAGTTGTGTGCTTGATTCCATCGTTTTCGCACCATCGTTTTCGCACCCATAAAAGAATTTATGGGTGGCATAGGCTCTCTTGTAGTACATTCTTACAAGATAACATTTCAAAATGCTTCTAGCTTCAAATTTATGTCAATCGTTTACTCTTGGCTGGTATAGGATGGAAAGTGTTTTAGTACTTTGGGCTACCTGAAGAACAAACATTGTCACAAGTTGGATGATAAATTTGATCTTAGGATGAGCTTGTATTGTTACTCTTATGTTGTTAATATGATACAGCACTAGTAGTTTAAAAATACAGTTGTAAAAGATTAGACTTTGGAAAAATATTTTGCAAATGAATTTGAAGGATATTCACTACCCTTGAACAGTTTTACGGTTTGTATACTTTATAGTATCTAAATTGTTATTTGGTTTATTTATTTTTTAATTGTGTCCTATGAAATGATAAAACGTTGTAGCTTCTGGTATGAATGTTTATGAAAGATTTTTAAATGCTTGAGAATATTTCATAAGAATTCGAAATAAAAATTCTAACAAAAGGTAAAATTCGCTAATGGTTTGAAACTTTAAAAGATAAGCTATGAAAAAATTTGTGAGTATATTATAAATAAATTGCATTATCATACATACAATAAAAACTTTTGGGTGTGTGAGTGCCTCTCAATAAAAATGTTTGTTCTTTTGTAAAAATGGCAAATTTACATAATACATTTAGTTATGTTCTCAATTACATTATGGTAGAAAATGGCTAAAAGATTCAGTTGTTGTGAGCATAAGAAAACTAAGTTGGGTAACTTTTTATGCTGTGAAGAAATATAAAAATTTTGCACTTTTTTAAATTCATAATAATAATTTATTCAAAATTGGAACTTTTATATATTTTTTTTTTCATAGTGATATCATGCAACACTTTTTTGAAAAGTTATTTAAAACTCTTAATTTTTAAATACCAGAAAGGGAATGTTCCATTTGTTTCTAATTTCTATTGAATGTTACTGACTTCATATGTAATAATGTTATTGGCCGGCTATCACATGATATAGGCTTACAAATGCACACTTCTATAGTTGTGTTTATATAGTAGCAAATTTGAATGTAGTCATAGCATGTATGTATCTATTTATCATGCAAACACTTTTGCCCTCTAGTGCCCTTTATTAGCACTGGCTCTCCTAGAGACAGTGCTTTAGGATTGAGTTGAGTGGGAGTTTTGTGATTATTCTTAGTTTTCAAGGAATTTTTATTAAGATTAATTTCTAAAATTCTTAACGTCTACTTTTAATGGTTGTCGGGATTTCAACTTTTAGCTTGTGTGTGGTTGTTGGCTTTTCATCAGCTTGTGTGTGCTTTTTACCCGCCTCCAACATGGCTATAAATCAATTCAGGGGCTCCACTCTCCCTCCATGCTTGAGCTCTCCCTAGAACGATTGCCTTGGCTTCCTCCAGCTACAAGTCTTCAAGTCACTTCAAGATTTCTGATCGCTCAGCCAAGTTTCACGTGTTCGTTTGTGAGCAAGGCGCTAAAGTTAGTTCGCCTGTTAACTGTTGAAGCCGTTTTCTGGGAAAAAATTTTGCTATCCAGAAAGCCGTTTGCCAGAAAAGGAAGTTCGCCAGTAAAAAAAAAATATGTTTTCCTATTCAAAGGGCTTCATGTCTGCCTGACGGTATTTATGCCTGCTGGTGAAAAGATTGTTGTGTACTAGATCTGTTTATAAAAATAAAGCAAAAAAACCCCCAGAAAGTTGACATACAAACTTTGCAAGTATCATTCATAAAGCCTTCAACGAAAAATAACATCGATTTACCTGCCAGTTTTAATTTATAGTTTTTTTTTTTTTAAGGCAATGGCTTTGCATTTAAGTGTGAGCATGCAAATAACTATAGAACCTTGGCAAATCCTAATGGATCTTGAAAGTCCTCAAAGCATTTCTTTTTTATTATTTCTTACTAAACAATTGATAGTGTCTAAAGACTCTTAAAACCCACAAGTTGGAGCCAAGTGCTATAGTGCATACATGCACCCTTGTTAGACTTGACTCCAATCTTATTAGCTTGATACTAATCTATAGACATTAGTAGCAAGTTTCTCTTATGTCTTATAGATAGCTACACTTCTTGATAGACTAAGTATTCCCTAAAGAGTTCATGTTGGAAAGGAGAAGAGAGTCCAACATATTCTAGATTTTCAATAGTTTGTGGAGTGTCTAAGGTCAAGGGGCCAGCTGTTTGCCCTTGTCCTTTAGGAGGAAAGAGCGATAGTGTCCCAAAGCACTCAAGGGGAAATACACGGGGTAGAGGTGGTATTTCATGTAGAAGTAGCCAGGGAAACCTGTCCCAGTGAAGCAAGCCTCTCTCCACGACCCATCTTCACATTGAGTCCTCAAGAGATAGCCCACACCAGCCTCGAGAGGCTCCCTCTCATACCTCCCCATTCCATCCCCTACAGCCAGGAGCCCCTCTATGCCCCATGCACTTTGTGAGGCTGTGGCACACTCGTTGTGCCCTTTGAGAGACACATCCTGGTAACTCCAGCAAGTCTCTCCCCACCCCCCGTCCCTTGCTTTGTTGTTTTTTTGGGCTTCCACCAGCCATTTGGCCCCTCGCTCCATCTCTGATCGATGTGCCTCTGGTGCTACCACAGACAAGGCAGCTAGCACTCGGCTCGTGCCGTAGATGTAGTTCACTCCCCATCTCCCAAACCAGCACCCTTCCCTCTCTTGCTCCTTGCGCAGATACGCCAGACCGCGTTTGATACAACTTGCTGGGAGTTGCTCTAGCTCGGGGTGCATCTTCAGCCTTCCCGCCATCTCCAGAACCCCCGCCGTTACGTCTGCAGTATTGGGGTCCGTCATCGCCTTTAGGTCACCGTAGGGCGTCTCGTTCAGCCAATTCTGATCGTTATCCCGATCATATGCCCCCCAACCACCTGCTTTGCACTGCAAGCTGCTTATCCAATCCACTGCACGGGCGATGGCAGAACGCTTTGCGGGCTCGTTTGGAAGCTGAACGTCAGCCAGGGCCATCACTACACATGAAGTATCGTCGACATCGGGGTACCAGCGATTTTCGAACTGAAATGACCAGGCTCCAGCCCGGCTGCCTGCCATGCTTTTCACACGCCAGTCGCCCTCGGCCTGCAAAACCTGCATTTTCAGAAGCCATTGTCCAGCGCGCTGTAGGGCAGGGTGATGAGGAGCAAGTCCTGACTGCACTAGAGCGCGCATGGCCAGGGCAGTATCCCACACGCAAGACGTGCACGCCTGCATCCAGTAGTGTGTCTTCGTTTCCAGAGAAATGTTTCTAAGAGTCTCAAGAGCACGCTGGACTATGGGATCCGAAACGCTGTAATCCAGCACCTTGAGCGCCAGCAGAGTAAAATAAGTAGAAATAAACAAACCACCAAAGCCACCCGAGGTATCCTGCCGTCGGAGCAACCAGTTCTCTGCCGCTGCCAGACCTTTCTTTCGGAAGGGTACCAATTTGAAGCTCTCCGCAAGCTTGAAAGCACGATCGACGACAGTGAACAAATCTGTCCAATCTCCACGCCAGGGTCGCGAATACTGGGCTTCTTTCCGTGATCCCTCAACGTAAAGCTCATCCAGAGTGATAGCAGGGTCCGTTCGAAAGACGGGTCTTCGATCGAAAACGATAATCAAAGCGACGGTGCAAGACCGCGCCCAATAAGACATTTCGTAGATGTTGAATGGAATCCAGTTGGGAACTAACATCAGCCAAGGCGGGAGCGATGGAAGGCCACGCCAGTCGTAGCAGCCTAACAAAGCCAGGTTCATCTTCGTGAAAACACGAGTCTTGCTGATGCCACCTTTCTGGAGAATGAATTGCCGTGCGTTCTGAAGGGCTGGATCGGAGGCCGAGACATTCAACAGGCGGAGCGCCAAGTAGGCCTCCACCGAAGAACACAAGTGACCACCATCTCCGTAGAAAAGCTCCCAGCCCCCGTGTTCACACTGATGCTCTCGCAGATAGGTCTCCATCTTGTGCATCGGATGCGTGTCGTCTGTGCGAAGCAGTTTATACAGCATAACGGCTTCGGCTGTTTGGGTTACATTGCACTCTACTTCGGCGGACCAGTACCCTTCCGGATACTGAACTGACAAAAGATACTCTTGGGCCCGCTTGATGGCCTCCTCCAAGTTTGTTTGAGTGCTCATAGTTCCTAGGACAGCATAAAATTTCTGTGATTAGCCCAGGTTACAGTACGTTTTCTACGTAAAAAGTGTTATATAGAACACAAATCCAAAGACAACTGCACGAGCGATTGTTTGCAAACCTTGTACCTTCACTTGGTCAGTTATAGCTGGTGCAATATGATCTCTGCGCTTGGAAGAGTACTAAGGTCCAACTATCAAGCTCCAAAGATCTCGAAATTTTGAAAATCAAGCAAGGGACTCACCACTCAAATGTTTCGAACAGATCGTTTACGCAGAGGGCGTAGGGGGCGATGGAAGAATACGTGCCACGGTGCTACCATATAGTCTTCAAGTTCACAGTGCAAACGTCATTAGTTCAAAAAAGTTGATGGACGGTGCATAAATCCGGTGACAAAGAGTTCACCGGGTACAATCGGGAGTTTTTGTGGTCCCGGACCCTGGTATATCTTGTGATATGGTGGGTTTTTGGAATTTAAAAAATGACGCGAGTATATCTTGGGATATGGTGGCTCTCTAGAAATTCCAAAATGTCATTTCATGTTGTAAATCTACGGCCGCATTGGGCACATGCAAGTGCTCAGCACTTCCACCTTACACCTGGAAGATTCTTGGTTGTGAAATTAAGGAGGGAAAAGCCCAATGTTGGCTTTTCCCGTACATCGAGGGCCCCACGGGAAGCTTGTTGATGGAGACACACAAGCCAATCATTTTGTGACAAGCTAGCTTTCCGTGCATTTTCTAGGTTTGATGGAGACTTGCACACACCTTCCAGCTTTGATGGAGACGCACAGATATCTTCCAACTTCGATGTGATAGGCAAGCGTGTCGATTTGATCTTCTTGAAATGAAGAGCCGTATATCGTACGGTGGAGGTTCATTTATTTCTGACCGCGGACCTTGATGTTAATGACACACATTGTAGTTGTTGGTTTATCACACTCTTTTTCTTTTCTTTTAAACTCTCCCAACAACTCTGGCAACGATGATGTATCTAGGGCTATGCACACAATAGGCCATCCTAAGTGGCTTCCAATATTCAAATCTCAAAGGGGACGTTTCTAGCCAGAGTTGTTTCTATAACATTTCTAGCCAGAGTTGTTTCTAGCCAATTGAAACTAAAATATAATGTGGTAGTTTCACATACCTCCCTAGTAAATGATCCTAGCTCTGGCCTCCAAGGGTCTACATGCCACATGGAAGGAAATATATATGATGGGAATGGGAAGATCCATATTCATTAATGGTTTGTATCCTATTTCCATCCCACCATGTGCTAGCGTTAAAAGAAGGGTCTACATGCCACATGGAAGGAAATATATATGATGGGAATGGGTAGACATGGTCGCATCCATATTCAATGATTTGTATCCTATCTCCATCCCACCATGTGCTAGTGTTAAAAGAAATTGAGGATGCCTTAGGTGGTCCACCCCTCATTTGCAAGCCTTGGCCATGAAGGTGTTGTCACAACCTTGTAGCAACTCCTCTAGCAAATGAAGTTGGAGTAACTACAAGTTTGTGCATTTCGTCACGATGAACTGCTTGACATCAGAAAGATCAGAGAAGCTGGTTTACCCTTATGTGAATGGTAGGGTGTCAAACGATGTGAAAGGGGTGTACAGTGATGGTGATATGCCAAAGTGGGTACACACAGATCTTCCAGGTCCCTTCCATGATGCCCCTATACTTACACACCCTGAACCAAATTCTAGTGACTCAGAAGAAGAGACATTGTTGTGATGCATGGTTGTGTTAGATAAATTTACAATTGGCGGTAAAATGCAAATGAGACATTGCAATTAAAATGTTACAATTCTTTTAAAATGCAATCCTTTTAAAATGCAATTCTTTTAAAATACAAATTTATTCAAAATGCAATTTATTTGATAGGTAATTCATCATGTATATCGTGTTTGTTGGAGGCTGGAGCAATGTGCGCTAGCGATTGATGAAGTTATAAATCTGTGAATCTTTCCAAGCACGCTTTGCATAGGGAGCTTAAACCCCATCAAAGTGTGCATGAAAGATTTATAATTTCAGGAATGGCTAATTTTGTGACAATTTACATTTCACCAAACATCACAATTTACATTTCACCAAACATGACAACGGCTTGTGGTCATATTACATAAGTTCAAAGTGTACACAAGCTAACTTTTAGATTTTGGGCAAAGTATACATGTGCTCTGTTTGCAAAATTTATAATTACATTTGAGGTGTCCAAAAGATTACAAGTGATGCCCATTTTCCAAATATTTAAAGAACCAAAAAATCATCCCATTTGACACTTCTATGAGGGTGTGTTGATTCGGAGGTCCACATGGACATATGGGACCTCTAATCTTTGCAACCAAGGATCCGGTAAAAATTTTGCTCCAATGCCAAGAACGCCATACAATTGCTTGGCTTGAGGATCATTACAGGCTGGACATGCACTCCTAAGCTTTAACATTTTTGCCAAAATACCAAGTGAAATCGATGGTGGCATGAGAGCGATAGTATCCAATCGTCGTATCAAAGTGATTATGGCATATTGGACATAAAGGCCCATCATCCACAAAGGTAATACACATCAAAAGGGTGGAGGGATTTCTGGCACCCAAGCCCATAAAATTAGGATCCAAGCTATAAACACAGCCTCCATCTTCAATGTGTTGGAGTGAAGCTTGTGCATCTCGTGCTTGCTGAGAATACGCAGCAGATATGTGGCATTGCTCCTTGTAGGTATTTTGGAGGTCTTGCCTCTGTTTGGTCTGTTGGAGCATTGCATTCAAGTGATTCACTTCAGTAAGAAGCCGCTCGTTCTCACTCGTCCCTGTCGATATTCAGACATAGTTCACACACTATGATGCTTGGAAATGTGACATCTTCCCGCAATGCACTTTGTGGCGTAGGCTGTGGACCCTCTGCACCGTCTCCCCCCTGAGAAGATAGTGGGAGAGAGGCAAGGAGTCTCACTTGTGGCTTTCTCACATGCACAATGGGGGAATACACAAAAAGGTGGAGGCTGAAAACAGTTTTCCTCTTCTTAGTTGTGTAAGCCAAAAGAACTCTAGTACAAAGAAATAGAAGAACCCTATATGTGGGTCTCAAACCAAACTCAACTAACTAAGGTGGCATACTAACTAAGCCACGATCTAGTGTAGATAAGGATAGCTGTCATCCAGCTATTATTCGTGGGCAGTGTACCAACCGCATCTCCAGCTAACAAGTTGGTGACATAAATACACAACGGTCACCCTGGCATATCGCGAGTGGAGCTCGATATCTCAACACACAACGGTCACCCTGGCATATCGCGAGTGGAGCTCGATATCTCAACACTCCCCCTCGAGCTCAATCCCAATTCTTGCACACCAAGCAGGTCTCTGAACTTGCGCAGCTTCTCTGCGCCCAATGCTTTGGTGAATATGTCAGATACCTGATCCTCTGTGCTGACATAAACTAGATCAATAAGACCTAGTAAAACCTTCTCCCGCACATAGTGATAATGCACCTCAATGTGCTTTGTTCTAGCATGAAAGACTGGGTTCTTTGCCAAGTGTATACTGCTCATGTTGTCACAATAAATGACAACTGGCCCATCTGTAGACTGATGCATATCATAGAGTAGCTTATGCAACCAAGCTACCTCACATGCAGCCATTGCTGCACCCCTGTACTTAGCCTCTGTGCTCGACAAGGCAACTGTAGGCTGTTTCTTGCTGCTCCAAGTGACTGCAGCACTCCCAAAAGAGAACACATACCCACTGGTAGATCGTCTATCAAAAATACTACCAGCCCAATCAGCATCAGTGTATCCATGCAACTGTATCTGAACCCCAGCCTCATAAAATAGTCCATACTGCAATGTGGACTTCACATACCTGAGTATGCGTCTAGCCGCATCCAAATGCGGTTTCCTTGGAGCCTGCATAAACTGACTTACCAACCCAACAGCATAGCTCAAATCTGGCCTGGTAATAGTCATGTAAATCAAACTTCCTACTATGCGTCTGTACATAGTAGGGTCTTCCAGAAGCTCACTTGCATCTGCGCTCAGCTTCACATTCTGCTCCAAAGGAACTGAAATAGGCTTACAGCCTGTCATCCCATATTTGGACAGCATGTCCAATCCATACTGCCTCTGCAAGAGCTGTATCCCACTTGGTGATCTAATCACCTCAATGCCCAAGAAATAACGCAGCTCTCCCAAATCCTTCATCTCAAACTTTTGCCTCAATAGCATTTTCACATGAAGGATATCTTCATCACTATCACCTGTGATGATCAAATCATCAACATAAATTACCAGCAGCATAATCCCTTTCTCTGTTTTTCTCACATAGAGTGAGAAATCTGCCTTGGAAATCTGAAAGCCAATAGTGACAAGATACTGTCCTATCTTGTCAGACCATGCTCTAGGTGCTTGCTTCAAGCCATACAAGGCTTTCTTCAACCTACAAACAAACTCAGGATGAGTAGCATGAACATAACCTGCTGGCTGCTCCATAAAGACCTCTTCTTGCAAATCACCATGCAAGAAGGCATTCTTTACATCCATCTGATGTAAAGACCATCCCTTTGATGTAGCCATAGCAATGGCTGCTCTTACGGTTGCCATCCTTGCAACCGGGCTGAAAGTTTCTTCATAATCAATGCCATATGTCTGTGCATACCCCTTGACAACTAATCTTGCCTTGTATCTATTCACAGAACCATCTGCATTGTGCTTGATCTTATAAACCGACTTACAGCCAATTGCATTCTTGTCTTCAGGCAAAGGCACCAATTCCCATGTAGCATTAGCATCCAAGGCATCCATTTCTTCATCCATGGCTTTCTCCCATTTTTCATTTCCCATGGCTTGCTCAAAAGAAGTGGGTTCTGGTTCCTGTATCACTTTGACCATATAGGCATAGTGAATGGCTGTAAATCCATCATATTTCAGCCTATCCACAGGATACCTAACCCTGGTAGACCTGCGCAAAATAGGCTCACTTCCAGGTGCTCTCAAAACATCCCTGGTCTTCCTTACTCCAGGTGTAACAACAGAAGGAATACCCAACTCATCATCAATGCTTTGCTCTGAGCCACTGGATTCACCATCCACAGAAGAGTGACCTACATTCACATCAAACATGGGCTGATCTACCTTCTCTTTTCCTTTTCGTGATACCTGCGTACCACTCTCTACATTGCTTTGAGGGGATTCTTCTGATCTCAATCTACCTATCCATGGCGAAGTATGTGAACCACTGGTAGAGGACACTCTAGGTCCACTGATATTTTGTGATTGCTGCTGTGCATTCTGTGCAGCATTACCATTTTGTGCATCTACATCAATCATCACATTTACTGGTTTATACCAGCTACTCATCTCATCAAAAACAACATCTCTGCTCACTGTGAACTTACGTGTAGAAGGGTTATAGCATCTATACCCTTTCTGCTGCCCCTTTCTGCTGCAGAGAATAACCAATAAAGACGCACTTCTCAGCTTTTGGATCCAACTTGGACCTCAACTGATCTGGCACATGGACATAGGCAATGCAACCAAAAATCTTCAAATGAGAAATATCCGGTTTCCTACCAGTATACATCTCCTCAGGCGTCATGCCATGTATTGCTGCAGTGGGAGTCCTGTTCATTATATAGACTACTGTAGCAACTGCTTCAGCCCAATAATAATCTGGTAGATCTTTTTCATTTAGCATAGCCCGAGATACCTCTCCAATATGCCTGTTTTTTCTTTCTACAATTCCATTTTGCTGTGGGGTATGACTGCATGAATATTGCTACTTTATACCATGCTCCTGCAAGAACCTTGCAAACTCATTTGAGAGGTACTCTCCCCCTCCATCTGACCTTAGGCATTTTATTTGTAGGCCTGTTTCTTTTTCAACCATAGCTTTGAAAGCTTTGAAGTGCCCAAACACTTCACTTTTCTTTTTCATAAAATACACCCACAGTTTTCTGCTGAAGTCATCAATAAATGTGACAAAATAGTGACAGCCTCCAATAGATGCAGCTTTTGTAGTCCACACATCAGAGTGGATTAATTCCAATGGCTTTTTACTCTCTTGAACATGCCTAGGAAAAGGTTTCCTTGCCTGTTTCCCAAATTGACAGGCTTCACAAACCTTGTGCATTTCTGCAACCTTGAATTTTGGCAATCCTACAACAATATTTTGGGCTTGCATTGATTTAAGTCGCTGTATATTAACATGACCAATGCGTTTGTGCCAGATATCAATATCTGCAACTACACCGGTCCCATGTGCAAACATTGCTGCACTCAATTCAGGCATGTCTGCATCCAACGTAAACATCCTGCCCTTCTTCTTTCCTTTTGCTATCAAGCGACCGTTATTTTTCATATCCTCAACAAAGCATCCATGAGGATTAAATCTAACCTACAAGCCCTGCTCAACCATTTGACCAACAGAAACCAGGTTCTTGGTGATGTTCGGGACATGAAATACATCAGACAAGTATTTCTTTTTCCCATCCTGCATAGACAAAGGAATTTTGCCAATCTGCACAATAGGATGTGCAGTATCATCACCAGTCTCCACAAATCCTGGTTTTTCCATTTTTCTTGCATCCTGCATCCATTCAGCGTGACCTGTCATGTGGTTTGATGCACCTGAGTCAACATACCACACATCATTGCTTTCTTCTACACTTGTTACAGAATTTGTCATATGCTGCACCATAAATAGATGCTCATTTCTATCATCACCCTGCCTGCTAGAAGATGCATAATTGCCTTGCTGCAATTTTCCATTCATAATGTCATTCTGCTTTTTGTAGCAGTCCTTAGCCATATGACCCATTTTGCCACAATAGTAGCATTCAACATTGCTGTTTGCATTTTGGCTTCTCTGCCATCCACCACGGCCTCTTTGGCTCCCCCTGCCTCTAGAGTTACCACGTCCTCTTGCATAGGACTGGTTTTCTTGCGTTTGCTACATATTCTGATTTCTACCATGGCCTGTAGATCGGCCTGCTCTACCTCTGCCTCTACCTCTGCCAGCATTTGAGTAGAAGACATTTTCTCTTGAAGTTCCTGCTGAAGAAGATGCACCACCATTTCTTTGCTCTTCAGAAATTAGAAGAGCAATCAACTCCTCAAAATCAGGAAATTTTTCACGGACGGCAATGGATGTCTGGAACTGTGCATAATCCTAGACCATTCAAGGTCATAGAGACCAAATCGTCATCATTCACTGGCGACCCAATGGAAGCAAGTGCATCTGTAATTTTCTTCACTTTCATGTGGTAGTCATTTATGCTCAAATTTTCTCTCTGCACATTGTGCAACTCCTGTTTGAGTTGCATTTTCCTGGCTTGCGTATTTGTGCTGTACATTTTTGCCAAAGTATCCCATGCCTCCTTTGGCGTATTCGCATCCTGAATATGCACAATCATGGAGTCCGAAATACTGATAGACAGCCAGTACATAACTTTCCTGGCTCTCTCATGCCATCCTTTGAATGCCTGCATTTCCTGTTGACTGGGAACATTAGGAAGAACAGGTTCTTCTTCATTTCCTGTAATGAACTCCCAATAGCCTTTTCCCATCAAGAAATTCGTCATTCTAAACTTCCATGCCTGGAAGTTGTTCTTGTCAAGCTTTTCAGTGACAATCTGTGAAAGAGAATCAGATGCCATTATAGAACACTGCAAAATATTCTGTCACTGCAAAAAACACAGCTTTTGCCTCACACGGGCAGAACTACAAAACTGACGAAAGTGGTATTTCACCACACAGTCACTTTCTAGTGACGATTTTGCATCAACAGGCAACAGGCATGAATCTGCAACTCCCAATATCTCTGCACACAGGCATACGATGCAATTTCTGCGGCACCTTTCCACCGGCTAGCTGCGCAGTGGTCGCACAACAAAAAAACAGGGCCTTTTTCTGAGTGCCTGCGAAGAACTTCCGCCGTCAAAACGAGCCCCGAAACGGCCTCAAATCTGAAAAATAAAGTCACTAAGGGCTTCGCCCACTCCCGCAGCATATACTGCGCTCTCGCCACACCGCGAAGGGCGTCTCAATCTGAAACAGTGCACTCCTGCACTTCTGGCTATGCTACCTGCAGAGATTTGCTCCCAAACTCGAAATAGGAAAGCAACACTAGTCCTCTTACTAGGACACCACGAACTTGGCTTGCTTTCTTGAGCTCCTTACCACGAACAAGGCTCTGATACCATGAGAAGATAGTGGGAGAGAGGGAAGGAGTCTCACTTGTGGCTTTCTCACATGCACAATGGGGGAATACACACAAAGGTGGAGGCTGAAAACAGTTTTCCTCTTCTTAGTTGTGTAAGCCAAAAGAACTCTAGTACAAAGAAATAGAAGAACCCTATATGTGGGTCTCAAACCAAACTCAACTAACTAAGGTGGCATACTAACTGAGCCACGATCTAGTGTAGATAAGGATAGCTGTCATCCAGCTATTATTTGTGGGCGGTGTACCAACCGCATCTCCAGCTAACAAGTCGGTGACATAAATACACAACGGTCACCCTGGCATATCGCGAGTGGAGCTCGATATCTCAACACCCCCTCTACACCTTCATCTCTCATGGCTTCATGCACATTCATGAATAGTTTAGAACTTGTCATTGAAACTACACAGATGCAAAATATGGCTAATGAATACACTATGTATCATATAACAACTATGAGCACAGATGGAACAAAATGGCATGTACTTCACGCACCTAAAGTCGGGCTTCCCACATCAGCAAGTGCTGCTGCACCAATGAGGATAGTGGTGGCACCAATTGTCCTTAGTTGCAATGACTTTTTGCTATGTGTTCTGGATTGGCAAGCAAAGTCTACAATCACGTCAAGCACAAATTTTGCATACAACATCTTTGCAAAGTAGAGTGGCATAGCTCCTCTATGAGGCTTATCTCATTTTATCATGCAACGAATATAATATGCATTCTCCCTCTTAACTGGATGGCAACAGTTTTGATGGGCCACCATCCATGTGAGGCATCATTTGAGACCATTGCATTGATGTGATCGTACTTCCAACCATTTGATCATGAAAGATGCTTGCATTGGCAATTTCACATGCCTCATCTCTTCTTATTGGTAGGAGGGTAGCATCAACCACATCCATTATGTGTTTCATTGCTTGCTTTCCCCTCAAATTTGGATCTTAGGATGCATATGCATCTTGCCGTGATCATTGCACTGCAGATGCCATGGTGAGGAGAGAGTGAGAGAAGATCTAACAACCATACCAAAATTGAGTGAACGATGTGTTATTGAAGCCTTTATTTACAACATGCTCATGCAAATTACACCATCTTAGAATTTACCCAACTATTTTGATTGTGGATTGACCATGATCGATTAATTGTACAAATAGAACAGCCAAAGTCTGGCAAATTGTCACATTTGTTTTAAAGATACATGTCATAGTAATTTTTAAATCCACGTGTACAATTCAAGGACATTACAAATTTGGCAATCAAAATTGTGATCATATGAGTCAAGCTAAAAAAAGATGAAGCTTATGTTCAAAAACATGTCTTCGTTTCCTCAATGGGTCACATTGCCACATCCTCATATACATTGAAACTATGCCATTTTGTCAAAATTGCTCCCATGGTAGGTCTCTCCTTTGGATCAATCCTGCATATCAAGTTTCCACAATCAACCAATAGCTTGAGTGCAATGTCTCCCTTCACCGAGTTGTCTCTAAGAGCTTCTACACCATCTATGAGAAAGCTGGCAATTTTCCTAAACATCCAACACTACAAGACATGAGTTGCTTTCTGATAGCAATACCGACGCTAAATACGAAGAATTTTCTTTTTAAACAAGTGGAAAGTGTTGTAATGTCCATCGGTGTGGACGTCACAAAGAAACCATCGGTACAAGAGTTGGTGTCACCATCGCGATAAAATATGGCCCACAATATTGATGTGAGCATCGGTGTAATAATCGATATATATCGACTCTACAGTGTCAATACAGGCATCGATATATACCAGTGTTTTTACAGAAGCTAAAAAAACTTTGTGGGGCAGGATGGGGCTTGTTTACCCCACATAATATTTTTTTTCATTAAAATCATGATTAAATGTTACAAATGAGGAGGTGCACATTACAATTTTGCAAAAAGAAGGTCTACAAAGTAATGGAAAATATGCCAAAGCAATGAGCTACAAAATGGAAAAAGTACCAAACTCCAAAATGGCAAATCCACCAAAGTAATGCGCTAATGTGCTATAGAATGGCAAAAGTGTCGAATGCTCTATAAAAGGGCACATGTGTCCAAACACTGAATGACTAATGACCTATCTATCCTACTATTTCTCCTCCTCATCCTCCTCGCCCTCCTTACCCTCGATCTCTTTATGTGTGCCTGATCCCTTGCTCTCCTCTTCTGCGAACCTAACCGCTTCTTCTTTAGATACAATCACCTCCCTCCGGATCTTTGGATGGGTCGAACGTGCTTCCCTAAGAATGAAACAAGTTAGAAAATCTAAGAGCTTCGATTGTAAGACAATGGTGATAGTCAAATGATAAAGAAGAGGAATAGGGTATACTCACATGATGCACCGCCACCCTTTTCTAATTGATGTGGACTCCTTCTCTCTCCTTCTCCTTAAACCATGCCTTGGCTCCAATCCTAAATGCCCTTCTGTACTCCTCGTTGTCTAGAGGCCTTCCAATCATAGATTCCTATGGATCCAAATTCAATTAGCTTGATATGAATGACAAGACATTTGAATGATTGAACATATTAAAAATTCTGTAGAAGATAAATGTATACTTACCACCCATGCCTCTTTGCCGATTCTGCCACCACTCCGGAGGTGCAAAGGACCTACAGTCTCCAGGCGTATCCTTGCCACCCTCTACTCAGGCTCAAATGCATTTGGATTCTCCTTGTAATCCTTCTTCCCTCTCTTCCAATCCTTCGGGTCTGCCCACCCTGGCTTGTGCTTGCCCTCCTTAACAGCATCCCTTAATTCATATTTACAAGACTTAAGGAGCTCCCCCATGCAAGTAAGCATGGCATTTTGATCAAACTCATACCCTTTAGGATTTGGAAATTGTATCTTGAGGGCATCTATGAAGGCATCCTTGGCTTTATTATCTTGTTGGTTCCAAGGTTTGAATATATCCTTGGGGAAGTGGGTGCTCACCAACCTCCTCATTTATCTTGTGACCGCCTTCCCTTCATCATCCTGTATTACCTCCCCAAGGTTGTTCACTGATCTATAGGATAGTTCCTCGAGCAAAACAAAGTCCTAAGGATGCGTGGTGGATCTAGTAGTAGAGCTAAAGTGAGGGGTGGAGCAAGCGCTGAAGGAGTGAGAAGTAAGGGACTGAGTGGTCTCTGAGGTGTTGTGGCCTGTGAGTGGAGAGGGCAAGGGATGAGACTGGTATTGCATCTCATGATATAGGGGAGACCTAGAGTGGTGGGAGTGTGTAGAGTCCCGTCTACATCTCTCATGCCACCATAGCAACCTCGACCCTTACTACTCTTTCTAGACCTACGATGGGTATGCCCAAGTGATGATCCCTTGGAGGGAGCTAAAAGGGAAAGTTGTCGAGTAGGTAAAGTCATCGATATCCCTAATCTACCCCCAAGGGGTCTAGTATAGGGAATAGTGGAGGTCCCCACTGGGATAGGAGAGAGAAGAATCTCACTGCTTCTGCATTGGTCATGGTTGCGACAAACTCATCGGGACTCTCAATGAAGCCATGGGCTGCTAACAAAGGGGTTCCCCGAGGAGAAGTCCCATGAGGAGTGGGCCCAGGAGGAGTCCACCCAGGGGTAGTCCCTTGAGGAGTCAACTGAGTGGAATCGAATTCCTCTAGATAGTAGAGCCCATGATGTCTCCTCCTACGAGGGGGCATCATGATCACGGAGTAAGTGCTCTCTAGATGTGCGACGTGATGCCATGTCTAATTTTGGGGGATTGGACAAAGATAGACACAAACAAGAAAACAAACACAAACATAAGAGTGGGCAAGAAGCAAAAAAAGCATACCATACTTACACTTTACCTAAAAGACAATTTACGACTTAGAACTCAAGTTCAATTTATTAAAACTCTGAAAATACAATTTACTTAAGAGTTCATCATATATTATCATATATCTCCATAAATACATTACCATATGTATCCAAAAGAGCATTTATATACAAAATTTATACCAAAAGAGTGTTCATATACAAAACTTTTCGCAAAAATAGTATTCATAAACAAAACTCATCTCCAAAAGAGACATTCTTATGAATATGCTAAAGAGAGGAGGAGGTCTACTACTCTGCATTACTATCACTCATACTATCATCCTCCTCATGGATAAACGGTTCACTTGGGACCTCATCTTTCACGTCTTCTAATATATATTGAAACTCTTCTTGGACGATGTACCCACGGTCCAAGAAGATGTCTACACAAACCATGATGTCTTTAATAGTCTCCTCCTTGTTAATTTGTAGTTTGAAGAAATTTCCCCAAAGCTTGCAGAGATCTCATAGGTTGGTTCAAGTGACCCTCAGGTAATGCTACTCTCATGACAATCAGTCTCAACCCCACCCGCACTCTTGCACTTTGACATTAAACTATATCCAATCTACATCATGCACAATTTTTTATTCTACATGTGATAGCAAAGTATCCATGTGAATGGTGGCAACATGGGGATGTTGAGATATGGTGCCATGAGCACATATTAGAGGCTAAGGTATGGTATAGGAATGTATTAAAGTAGCCATCCTAGCATGTGGACTACATGATGTGGAGATGTGGATCAAGGATATCCATAAGGAGAAATGTGGATGAGAGGATCCCACAAGTGTTGACTATTCTAAGGGCACTCTCTATATAAGAGGCCTATCATGTATTGTTGATATATAGATTTGAAATAGATTGATTCATAGTTTCTCATCATCTCTTTCATGGAGTTTCTTATATGCTTTGAGCCTCTGTAGTCCTTATGCTCATCTAGTTGCACTAGGTTTAGCACGATCTTACATTCTTTGACATGGTATCAGAGCATAGGTTTAGCTAAACCTAGATTTAGATTGAGGGAGTTCATGAGTGCGCATTTCGTCCTTCTTTTATGATAGCAACTTCTTGAGATATCTTGGAGAAGGAGATTAGTGAGACTCTGAGGAATGTTCTAGAGAGACTATATCTCAATCCTAGTCTATGATCGGTCCAGTGAGCCATCCTCCCATAGTTCAAATCCTTAGTCATTTGAACAAACAGTTTCAGCACCTTCAGTCCAATGTGGCTCCAATAAGGTGGCTCTATCAAAGGCAGCATTCAGTCCAATGCGACTCCACTAAGGCGGCTCTCATCCCTCTATAACTAAGCGACCTACCAGCATCTACAAGGGAGATTTCTATGACGTCCAGCCATAGCACCTCATGAGTGGCCAGCACTTTCAAGCTCATATGGCTACAACCTTAGCAGATGATCCCTAGATTAAGGAGGCACGAAAAGATAGCAAGAATGTGCCCTATCTTTATAAATTAGCGAGGCGGCATGTGAAAAAGCTTTAGCATTCGCAGCAGGGTCCTGGAGGTGGCTCTGGGGTTTGCTCAGCCTAGCTTTGCTAAACATTGAGGAGCTCCAAGGGTCTAGAAAAGGCTCACCACCTTAAAGGGCCACCCATGAGATAATAGCGACTCCACCTCAGTGCCTCTTAAGAGAACTTGCTCCTCTAACTAGTAGCTCGCAACGTGCAGCACCTAAGCAACCCACCACACGACTCCAGCGATAGAAGCAAGCAGCAAACAAATAGGAGCCTCCAGCCTGCCACAATGCAAACTCTCCTTCTCAACCCAAACGTCTCCTGGTCTGAACAGCCACGCTCCATCCTCGCTCCATCGCCTCCTACGCTCAGCAAACGGCCCACCTTCGAGCAACCCATAGGATGGATCAGCCAGCCACCATGATGTGCGCAACTTCCAGCCACTCACAAGCTCACGCTTCTCCTGTCATCGTCATCAATGAAGCCTTTGCAACCCACCTTCCTGCAAAGATCACTAAGGCTAGACCTTAGGACACATGGCAACCCCTTGACTGACACGTGTCAAGATATGATGTGACCAGGATTAGGTTTGTTAAACTTTGGGTTAGACTCATTTGGTTAAAAGTATGACACATGGCAGGATAAGTCTTTACCTTAGTTAAGTGTAGTTAACCTTGGTGTGGTCACTAGGACATAGGGTTGGATTATGGTTGAGTCAGGCCACCCTAGGTTTGGTCATTGGTCAAGCAACCCACACTAAACCATGGTTAGGTTTAGGATCAGGATTAGTTAAAAGTGCCACATAAGTATGTGCCTTCTAAGCACACAGCCTCTTGTTAAGTGCAATTTGGAATTCAGCATGTGAATCCCTATGCCATATCATCAAGGCCCACTCCAAGAAGAATTTGCATGCACTCCAAAAAGGAAAAGTGATCGCCTTATTGAGATCTACACGCCTTTCAAGTCAGAATCATTAGACACTGCCATTGAAGCAAAACAAAGCTCATGGTAAGACCTTTGCAACAAATGGAAAAGTGATGCATGAATGCAAAAAGCATGCCAAAAGCACAAGTGCATGAGATAGCCATAGCATAGAACATGGCATCCACACATAAAGCATTAAGGCACAAAGCATCATACATCAAGCTACATCAGACAAAGAAGAGAATGCCATCAACAACATGTATTGAGAAGCAAAAACCTTGCCACCTTTAGCCCACACGTTTGTAAATCAAACCTGACCACCTGAGAGTAGCCATGTAAGCACCCAAGGGAGGATTTGATCTTGTAACTCACATTTGACCACCTTGCAATAGCCAATGGATCATGGCACCAAGGGGAGGTGTTGAGATATGGTGCCATGAGCACATATTAGAGGCTAAGGTATGGTATAGGAATGTATTAAAGTAGCCATCCTAGCATGTGGACTACATGATGTGGAGATGTGGATCAAGGATATCCACAAGGAGAAATTTGGATGAGAGGATCCCACAAGTGTTGACTATTCTAAGGGCACTCTCTATATAAGAGGCCTATCATGTATTGCTGATATATAGATTTGAAATAGATTGATTCATAGTTTCTCATCATCTCTTTCATGGAGTTTCTTATATGCTTTGAGCCTCCGTAGTTCTTATGCTCATCTAGTTGCACTAGGTTTAGCACGATCTTACATTCTTTGACAGGGGATGCGGGTTGGGTTTACAGAAGACTTTCAGGGAGGAGGTCATTCCATTTATGATCTGTTGGAAAGAAACAACCAAATATGGGCATATAAAACACATTATAAATCATAGTAGGACACTCATACAAGAACTATAAAAAAATTCAGGGTACAAACAATTACAAACAAAAAAATTCAGGGACCTACAAAAAATCACATTCACTACTATTCAAAATAGTAAGGGTACCAACAAGCCAATATCTTTCGAAATGATAATTCTAAAAAAATTTATTGCATCCACTCTCCTTTATTCTGCAATCTTTGCCAATCACATCCCCTATCACCCTATCTACTTTTTCCTCCTCAGCTCTTATACGTTTGATTCTTTGCTTTCCCTTCTCCGCTTCATCCTCCTTTAATATTTAAAGTCTCTCCTCCTCTCTTCTTTGTCTCACACCACTCCCTTACTATATCGCTCACTGTTCCCTTTCGATATATTTTTCGTTCCCTTCTCATTGCTCTCTTGTCATTCCGTTCTCGTCGTTCCCCTCCTTCCACTCCATCCACTCTGCTATTGCTCATTGCTCCCTTCTCGTCGATGTCTCTCTTGTACTCCCAATGGCCCCTAGCAAAGAAGCTCTACTAGCATACTTGAAGGAGTTGTACTATCAGTATTATGATAGAAAGGATTGGGAGGTATATGTACCATCGCTCCCTAGGGTGCATCTATGTCACTCCACATATGGTGCAGGCATGGATTATTCTAACCAGGACAAGATAGATCACAAAATCCTCAAGGATTCTATTGAGTGTATGTTGAGCTACATCAAAGAGGAAGGCCACATGCCCAAGGAAACACCTTGGAGTAAGGAGTAAAAGAAAAAATAAGTAAAGGACAAGAAGAACAAGAAAGATGACAAAGGAGAGGGTAGCACTTCATCGAAGACCAAAGTATTATAGAGTACTCTAATTTGGAGAATGTATTTACAGTTTCTGGTATATGAGAGGGAGAGAGGAGAAAAGACAGGGGAAAGAGAGGTGAAAAGAGAGGATAAAGAGGAGGAAAAGAGGGAAAAGAGAGGTGAAAAGAGAGAAAAGAGAGGGGTTCAAGAGGATGTGAAAATAAGAAAAAGCGAAAAGGATAGGAGTGAAGCAAAAGAGAGGATGGAAGAGGAAATAAGAGAAGAGAGGAGAACAGAGGGGAGAAGAGAGGAAATAAGAGAAGAGAGGAAAAGAGAGAGAAAGAGAGGAAAAGAGAGGGGAGAAAGAGAGGAAAAGAGAGGAAAAGAGAGGAGATAAGAGAGAGAAGAGAGATAAGAGAGGAAATAGAAAGAGAGGAGATAAGAGAAGATAGGAGAAGAGAGGGGAGAAGAGAGGAAATAAGAGGAAATAAGAGGGGAGAAAAGAGAGGAAAAAATAGAGATAAGAGAGGAAATAAGAGAAAAGAGAGACGATAAGAGAAGAGAGGAGAAGAGAGGAAATAAGAGGGGAGAAGAAAGGAAATAAGAGAAGATAGGAAAAGAGAGGGGAGAAGAGAGGAAAAGAGAGGGGAGAAAGAGAGGAAAAGAGAGGATGGAAGAGGAAAATAGAGGGGAGGAAAAGGGAAAAGAGAGGAAAGAGAGGAGAAAAGATAGAAAAGAGAGGAGCAAAAGCGAGGAGAAAATATAGAAAAGAGGGGAGAAAAAGAGAGGAGAAAATAGAGATGAAATAGGAAATAAGAGAAGAGAGGAGAAAAGAGAGAAAAGAGAGGGGAAAAGAGAGGGGAAAAGAGAGGAGAAAAGAGAGATAGCGAGGAGAAAAGAGAGAAAAGAGAGGATAAAAGATAAACTTCCTATGCTTATCATAGCAGCTAGCGCTTAAGGCGCTAGCTACATGCCAATGTATTCACGAAAAGAAAAATAGGAAAAGAGAGGAAGCACGTTCTTACTTGGAAAGTATGTGTCCTGGGCTCGGACGATCCTACTTGGAAGAGGTGTTTCGTGTCTATTGCCCTTTAAAAGAGAGGAAACATGCCATTTTTTAGTAAAAGGAGGAATTTGTAAAAGCAACATTCCAAAGGGTACAGATTGAGGAGACAAAGACAAGCCTACAAAGAAGGAGAAAGCACACAAATAATAGGTAGAGCTTTCATACTCTTCACTTTCATGATTGTTTTTCATGTGTTGTGTTTTCCTTTAGAGAAAGAAAAGGAAAGGAAAGGAGGAGAGAAACTTTAGAAAAAGGAAGGGAAAGTGAAAGTAGAGAAGGGAAACAAGAGGAGAGGCAGAAAGAAAGACAAAGAAACCAAACAAACTTGAAATAGAAGGGGAAGAGAGAAATTCTTACCTTGAGATGGAGAGGGAGTTGCAGCAAGTCTTGTAGCCACACACTAACAATGTAGGAGAGTATGGAGATGTGGGAGGGGGAGGGAGGAGGCAAGGGTTGTAGGTGATCATGAGCTGAAACCGAAAGCGAGGGATGAGAATGCATGAATAATCGAATGGCATCGTGGGACGAACAGCAACAATTTTTTGGTTCCTAGATTTTATCAGTATGGGCATCAGTATGAAAGTGGGTGAATAAAAGTAGAGCATCTGTATGGACGTTGGTATTGTCATAAGTATATACCGACACCCATACCAACAAAACAAGGATTTTTCGGGGTTTAGGGTTTAGGGTTTTTGGGGGGGCTTGGGGGCTTGGGAGATTTTGGAGTGTGAGTGGGTGTTTGAAGGGATCTAGGCCCTAGGGTGTTTGGTGAAAGAGAGGGGACTAGGGGGGGTAAGGGGGTTTGAGGGAATTGGGGGATTTGGGTGCTTGGGTGTTTCAAATTGGGTATTTGACTTCACTTGGGGGGGTGGCTTTGATGTGTTCAGATGGAGAGGATGAGTAGTGACAGCTCATCAAATAGGGAGCCACCTCCTGGGAGTTTGGAGTGGCTTTGTGAGAGATTGCCTTGTCCTTGCACACATTGCAAGTGAGGGGTTTGTCATCAGCAACATATTGTCATGTGCCGGCAACTTGCAGATGTATGGAGGGGCATATCGGTTGACATGCTAGTGCATCATTAGTAAACTGATGAATATTTAAATGATTCATGGATATCTATATTGCTTGTCCTTGTTGCACACACTAACCTTGTATCATTATATTATACAGTTTAAGCAAGATTATCTTGAGGATGTGCACAACCACCATATTTCAAGCAAGATTATCTTTAGGATGATCCTCTAGAGGAGGACGAGGGTATGGTGGACATGATGGATTCTTTTTTTGGAGGCGCCATGGGAGATGGAGCTGAGATGTCTGAGCATGAGACCATGGTGCGAGATTCGGCATCATCACACTTGTATGATGGTGCGAGGATGACAAAACTACAAGCTTGCCTCTGGATCTTGATTTTTCTAGCAAAGTATGGATGGTTAGACACAAGTGTCTTAGCCTTGATGATGTTTGGAGCCTTGATCTTAGTGTCTCATTCCTGATTATTTTGATTAATATCTCATTCACAAGGTTTCTTGGATATGCAAATTGTAATAGGTTTCTCTAGAAGACGTTGCATGTCCCTTATACCATGCCCAATTCCAAAGACAAAGAAAAGAAGATGTTGACAATGGTTGGGATGGATTATGACACCATCCACACTTTCCCTAATGATTGTATTTTGCTTTGTCATGAGTACATTGACGATTTGGTTAATTGCTCAGAGTGTGAAGCATAGCACTCTAGATAGAACTTGCTAGGGGAGACGATCCAAGTGAAGGTCCTGAGACATTTTCCCATCATCGCTAGAATACATCACATGTCCAGATGCAAGTTCATTGTGCAATTGGTGACATTGTGGCATGCTACACACCACTCCACCAATGATACTTTGAGGATCCCCTACAGATTTTGCTTCTTGGGAGCACATAGACAAAATGTGGCCGGATTTCGCAAGGGAACTATGCAATTTACATCTCGGGCTCGCAATGGATGGCATGAACCCTTTTGGGTTATGCTTCACATCTTTGTCAAGATGGCCCATAGTCTTGGTGAGATACAATATCCCACCATGGCTAAGAATAAAGAAGGGACACCTCATGCTTGCCCTACTTGTGTCGGGGAAGTACAAGGCCAAAAATATGGATGTGTATATGGCACCCTTGATTGAGCAGCTACAAACCCTATGGAGGGGCATATGTTTCTTTGATATTTCTAGAGCCCTGAGGTAGAAACATGTGCATAATGGGAATTTTGATGTGGACCATGCATGACTATCCAAGATATGGGGAGTGTACAGGTCCGTGCTTAAGCATGCCTATTGATACGTTTTTGCTTTATTGTGGTGTAAAAAATGCATGTGACCTATTTGTGCATGCATATATGTAGGACTTAAAACACAAGGGTAACATGCTTGTCCTATTGTAGCCCTAGTTTGAATAGAGAGTACACAGCAAACTAGAGATGAACAAAATTTTCCTTCAATACTTATGTAGTACAGATGATGGCTCTGTCCACCCGTGCACTCCCACAATGGAGCTTAGATGGTGATCTAGATAGATAGTAGGTGAAGAGCTACAAGATGGAAGATCTAATCTGATACAATGGACTGGGAAGGTTGCCTCTTTATAGCTATGAGGGCGGCATTAAAGTCAACATAGTTGGTGGAGCCGACTAGTCAACCTAGTCAGTGGAACTGACTAGTCATCCATGGAAAGAGGAGAATGCCTTAATAGCTCTCCTACAAGAGTACAACACTATATTGGTGAATTTGGGAATTTCCAAATAGTTTGGAAATCCCAATATGGTTAAGATTTGGCCATATGGTCAAATCTTAACCGCTTACTCAAAAGTGGAATCCGCCATTAACACAATATTAGGGAATCCTTTAAAGTCCCAGTTTCAAATAAGGGGTTAAGATTTAGCCACATGGTCAAATCTTAACTCCTTATTTGATAGGAGTTTGATAGTGGGACTTGCCAAATTCCCAAATTCTCTAACATAGTGTTGTACAAGGATTGCATGGCCTAGAAGTACACCAACATGAAAGGGGTGCCTGCAAAAGTAGTGTAGCACACAATCCCCATGCTAGATGATGCTAGGCATACGTCAACGCCCCCACCCTATGGATCCCAAATACGCACTCGTAGTGAGGGAAGAAATCCAAAAAGTCATAGATGCAAGACTCATCTATGAGATTGAGCATATGGATTGGGTATCGCCCATCGTAATAGTTCTAAAGAAAAGTGAAAAAATTAGAGTATGCATGGATTTGAAAAAGGTTAATGCCACCACTAGACGTGACCACTATCCTTTGCCATTCACGAAACATGTTTTGGAAAGGGTAGCCACATAAAGAAAGCTTATAGCTTCCTCGACGGATTTTTGGGTTATAACCAAGTGTCGATCACCCTGCAAGATCAACATAAAACCACATTCACAACCAAGTGGGGTGTGTATGCATCTAGGGTGATGATATTTGGATTAACCAATGCCCCCACCACCTTCCAATGGATGATGATTATGGTATTCAAAGAGTATATGAGAGACTTTGTGGAAGTCTTCTTGGATGACATCTATGTGAACTTGTGGGATGACCACTTGAATTACCTCAAGCTTGTCCTTGAGAAGTGTCGCCTATACCGCATATCCCTAAATCCTCTTAAGTGCCAATTCTAGTTCAAACATGGTATCATTATTGGCCACATAGTGTCTCGGAATGGAATCTCTACATACCACAATAAAATCAAAATCATCTTGGACTTACCACCCCCAACAATGCCAAGGGATTCCAACGATGTACTGGTCACATGAGTTATTATAGGAGATTCATCTTATTCTACATGAACATAGCCCGCCCATTATACAAAATGTTAGTATACTTTGAGTGGACTGAGGAATGCCAGAAATCTTTCAAAACCCTCAAACTAGCTCTAGCCACTGCACTAGTGTTGAGGTCACCCAACTAGAATTTCATATTCCATGTCCATATCGATGCCTCCAACTTTGCCATCAGGTGTGTGTTAGCCCAACTTGGGGAGCATAATGGATTACCCAGTATATTTTATAAGCCGCCAGTTAAACGAGGCCGAGGTTAACTACACCACAACTGAGAGGGAAAGTCTAGCCATGGTCTATGTAGACAAGAAGTTCAGGCACTAGTTGTTAGCTAACAAGTTTGTCTTCTCTGTGGACCACCAAGCATTGCTATACTTGGTCAACAAGCCCTGCATGACTGGATGCATCACCAAGTTGATGTTAATCCTTTTAGAGTTTGACTTCACAGTCGATGTATGTAAAGGGAAAACCCAAGTCTTGGCTGATCACTTGTCGAGAATCCCAAATGGTGAAGCCCCAATGGGAGTAGAAGATGATCTCCCAGATGCTTCTCTCTTCTTCCTTGACATCATCCGTGAATGGGTTGCCGAAATCAGCCATTACTTGGAAAACAGATTACCCCTGGGCTAGGCCCTTAAGAAGGATAGAGTCCGCAAACTCATTAAGGATGTCGCACCATATCAACTGATAGCAGGCCAATTATATGGAAAAGGCAAGGATGGCATCCTGCAAAGATGTGTGCGAACATGAATACTTCAATGTGCTTGAAGAAGCCCACTCAGGGATCGCAAGAGGTCATTTTGTCACTGATGTTATAGCACGTAAAGTGCTACAAGCTAGTCTTTGGTGGCCGACACTCTTCGGAGACGCGGCCAAATTCATCAAACGATGCGACCCCTGCCAACGTATCCAAATCCCACACAAAGCAAACATGATGCCCTTGACTGGAATCCTGACCAATCAACCCTTCAAGAAATGGGGCATTGATTTTATTCGATCCATAAGCCCATAAGCTAAGGGAATCGGGGCCAGATACATCATCTTGGCTATTGATTGCTTCACCAAGTGGGTAGAAGGGAGAACCATGGTGAAGGCCGATGCGAGATCCACTGCCAAATTCTTATATGAACAAGTCATCACGTGGTTCAAATGTCCATTGGAGTTATTAAGTGACCGAGGAACAGTAGAAGCCGGTCATACAGACTGGGAGCATGAGCACATAGCATCATTATGGGCCTATAGAACCTCCTATAAAGCATGCAATGTATCCCCTTCAGCCTAGCCTTTGGTGTGGAGGTGGTGATGCCAATTTAGTATGTAGTGCCTAGCCTCCATCTTACTATTAAGGAAAGACTTACATAGAATGCGTTAGCAGAATGGCTAGTTGACCTCAAAAGGTTAAAAGAGACAAGGTTGTGTGCAACTCACTCCTTCTGGGTAGAAAATCCCCAACATAAAAAGTGGTTCAATTGCAACCTCAAGAACAAGGACTTGGAAGAGGGAGATTTGGCACTCCTATACCTTCAGCCTAGGCTTCGATGTGGAGGCGGTGATGCCAATGGAGTATGTAGTGTCTAGCCTTCGTTAAGGAAAGACTTATAGAGAATGCATTAGCAGAATGGCTAGTTGACCTTGAAAGGCTAGAAGAGACAAGGTTCTGTGCAACCCACTCTCTCTAGGTAGAAAAGGCCTGGCATAAAAAGTGGTCCGACTACAACCTCAAGAATAAGGACTTGGCAGAGGGAGATTTGGCACTTCTATACAACGTCCATAATACCAAAGACAAGCTAAAGTGCCGAGGTATGGGTCCCTACCAGGTGGTTGGGATCACTCCCCAAGGGTCATGCCGAATAGCCACCCTTGATGGAACATAAATGGATGGCTACCTTAACGGGAGCAAAATAAAAAGATGCTATGAGCTGATCACTCTCTCCACCCTTCAAGCTGTGCATAGAGAAAAAAACTCGAGGCTGAGGTGGCCAGAATGAAATGCTAGGCCATCGAGGAAGCTAGAGCCTGTAACGCTAAGCTCCGACAGCGTAAGCAAATGACACTACTTAAGGCAAGGACTAAACAGATGCAACTAATGGATGAGTCAATAGTGGAGCCAGCTAGGTTGCTTGTTAAACTATAGGTTCCACACATGTGCATCAAAGCACTCGTAGATCCAGGAGCGAGCCACAGCTTCATCTCCTGCGAGGTATGGGAAAAGCTATAGGTACCCCTAACCCTCACCATCGCTTCAGTAAGAGCTATAAATGGCCAACTCCTACAAACATTGGGTTTTGTGAATTTAAGTTAATGGTTGTTTGTGAGGAAGTGGAAATATGATTTTATGTTCTCCCCATAGAAGCAACTGTTGGACAGATTATATTGGGAAGAACCTGGTGCTACGCCATGAAATGTCAAATCGACTAGCATGCTCGGACTACTTCACTCAAAAATGGTGGCAGAATAGTGGTAGTCCCACTGTGTGGACAAAGTCCTACTCCTTCAGTTCCACACTTGCCAATCCATGACAACCAAGCTACACAAGAGGGCGAACCGGAAGCCCCAACGACCTCCAACACCCCAACAAAAGTCCCCTGAAGGGAGAAGAAAGCCAGCCGCAGTGGTAAACCGGTGCCATTGCCCACTCCATCGCCACTACCATCCTCCACTCAAGAAATTCATGAATAGCAAGTACAAGACGCTATCCTCTGTGCCCAATGTCACTTCAACCCGACTCCAGAGGAAGTCCAAGTAGCATAGAAGACCCCAGTCACTTCAGAAACATCTCTTCCAAAACCATCCATTACAAGAAAAAGACCACACCGCCAGCTTGTGCTTCAAGCCTCAAGCTCCAATCCACCGCCTAATCCACTGCTACACCTCCCCAATAGGTCTGTTAGCACCAAACACTTGGGTGGCCGAGGCAAGAAGGTCGCATGGCTCTCGAAGACGGTGCAAGCCACCAAGGTTCCGAAGGTAGCAACACAAGAACCTATGTTGTCCTGAGATGTAGCACCAAGAGAACCTACCAACGAACTGAACACAGTAGGCTAGCTCGAGAGTACTGAGTATGCACTATTACCATGAATAGTCTGACTCAACACAAATATCACTAAGGGTAGTGAGGGAGCATCGCAAGGACTAACCCCTCCCCTATGAGATGTTAGACCAGAACCTCCCTCTAATTCCAAAGGAAAACCCTCAAAAGTAATTGTGATTGTACCATCTCTGACAATACCAACCCACTCATGAAACCAAGGGTCTGCGCCAAGGGCGGTCTCACAAGAACCCGCTTCCCCCAAGAAAATGGACCACGCCGCAACAACTAAGTACAACGCCAATGTGCCTCTGGCATCCAACATAAAACACAAGCTAGACACTTACTCTATGTGGCTATGTGGTAGCACGGTGTTTGCCCACTCTGCATTCCTCATAATCATCAAGTCCAAGTCTAGGTGAATCATTATGGTAGGCATCTCATGTGACGCACCCGCTCCCCACAAGTCACTATCAAACACACACACACACACACCTATAGTCAGCACTAGGTGAGCAGAGTCAGCACGTCCATTTTTGCAATTATTCACCATCTTGCACACTATCCTCACAATCAATCCCACACCATAAAAATGCACTCCACTTACTCCCTCTCCCACTCACCTTCACCCCCCCCGCCTCTCTCTTTTACTTCTCTGCAAAGTCAGTATCCCGCTGGTTGTGGCCATAGAAGTATACCGCTAACCGTCGCCATCTTGGATCTTGCTGGGCGGTGCCACCAAGTATCCTGTTGGCCATTTCCATGGAAGTATCCTGCTAGCCTTCGCAATCCTTGATCACACCGGCCGTTGCCAATGTCAGATCACACCGATTATCACCATCTTGTATCAAGCCGGTCGTGGCCTTTCTCATACCTTGCCTACCATCGCCATCAACATACCCCTCTGACCATCGCCATTGAAAGATCTCGCCAGCCGTGGGGATCCAAAATCTATACAAACAAGCCTTATCCTGCCAAGTCATCGCCATAGCAAAGCTGTCACTCATCATATGTAACCCTATCACATGAGTTCAACAGAAGGATATTTTTTATTTCTAAAATTTACAAAAATAAATATACAAAAGGGACAATTTTAAATAGTTTTGGAGTAAGTTTACAGATTTGTATAAAAAAGGGGTACACTATCATGAAGATCCTAGTTCTTCCTTTGAAGATCCTTCATAGAGTTATGCATTACAACAATGGTGCTATTTCCTAAATGTTCTAGCATCTCTGCTTGGGCTCTGCACATCTCGCTTGCTTGCATAGCCATTAACTAAGCATTGTTTAACCAATTTCAATAACCAAGCAACTTTGCATGTCCATTTCCAACAAACCGAACTAGCTCATGCATTGTATGGAAAGGAGGGATCTTTTGGTTGGCAGGATCTAAAGGATACAAGGATCCTTCTACCCAAAGCTCGAGATGCTTCTTTCCTTGCAAACGAAGAATGTGGATTTTGGAAGCTCCCCTCAATCCCAGACTACATGTGCTTGCATATTCAGCCTCCAACTCTAAGTGAACCTGGTACTTGTTGGAGACATCCTCGAATGGTGCCATGAGTAAAGGAGTGTAGAAAAGGAGAAGGTGCGGAGAAGTAGGCTTGAAGGAGTAGCACATAGGAAGAGGGAGGGCAAGGAGGAGGAGGGATGGAGGAGGGAGGACCAGTAGTTGAAGAGGAGGGAAGGGGGGCAAACCAACAGGTGTGGAGGGTGATGAGTAGTAGGTGTGGAGGAGGAGGGAGGGAGGAGGGAGGAGCAGGAGGGAGGGGGGAGGAGGAGCAACAGTGGAGGAGGAGGGAGGGGGAGGGGAGGAGGAGCAAGTGTGGAGGAGGGAGGGGGGAGGAGGAGCAATAATGGAGGAGGAGGGAGGGGGAGGGGAGGAGGAACAGGCATGGAGGAGGGAGGGAGGGGGAGGGCAAAAGGAGCAGGCATGGAGGAGAGAGGTAGGGAGGGGGAGGAGGAGGAAGGGGGAGGAGGGAGGAGTGAGGAGGGGGAGGGGGAGGAGGGGGGAGGAGGAGGAGCAAGGAGGGTGAGGAGGGAGGGAGGGAGGGGGAGGATGAAGTGAGGAGGGGGAGTGAGGGAGGGGGGGTGAGGAGGGGGAGGGAGGAGAGAGAAGGAGGGAGGGAATTCAAAATTTGAATTTTGAATTTTGAATTCTTTGGTCCCCACCTAGGAGTAAGAGTTGTGTAGGAGGTGTAAGAGGTGGGGTCACTTTTAACCCACCTAGGTGAGGGGGGTTAGGACTTTTTGGGACCTACCTTGGCCCTTTCATTAGGACTAATCCATTTCTTAATCCATTCCTTATGAGGCCCTTTTGAGACCCCAATTCTCCCCTAATGGATTGATCTCACGATCGATTAAATTGTACAAATAGAAAGGGCAAACTCTAACAAATTGTAACATTTGCTTTAAAGATACATGTGGTCCTAATTTTTAAACCCACATTTATATTTTTCAAAGACATTACAACTTTGGCAATCATAGTGTGATCATATGGGTCAAGCTCAAAAAAGATGTAGCTTATATTCAACATGTCTTCATTTCCTCAATGGGTTGCATTGCCACATCCTTGTTTACATCGAAACTATGCATTTTTGTTAAAATTTCTCCCATGGAAGGTTGCTCCTTTAGATCAGTCTTGCATAGCACGTTCCCTTGATTGCAATGTCTCCCTTCACGGAGTTGTCACTAAGAGCATGTGCAGCATCTATGAGAAACTTGGCAATTTCCCTAAATAGCCAACCAATGATAAAGCAATCTGACTCTGGTGCCCATGTACCCTTGGGATCTTCCTGTGTAGTTATACTAGCATATAATTCCGGTGCTGACCATGGAAATGCCTTAGGAGGAGCATAAGCCAAGTCTTGTGGATATCAACTTTCGGTCCAGTGGAGGCTTCTTCCCCAATCACAGTAATCGCAACTCGGAAAAACTTGTCATCCCTCGTGAAGTCCAGCATGTAGTTGGTTGCTTGCAGATCGGTGTGTGCATATCTTTGTTTGTGAATTGCTTTTAAACCATTGGCAATAGCAACAACAATGGACAATCCATGAAACCTGGGTCATTTTCCATTTTTCAATGGTGGAGGTTTGTTTGTGCACACCTCCAACCTTGAAAAACAGGAGATGACCCACATCTCTTGGGTGTGTGAGTACCCCCATACTAGATAGACAGCTCTATGGACAACTGTCATCGCTAGCTCATTCTTGAGTGCCAAATGAGCATGGGCATCATCTCTATTACTCTTCTTGCTAGCATACCATGATGTTGGCCTAAGACTTGGGGACACCCTGCATCTGTATCCTGGATACCTTCCCTTCTCCTCCCTTGCCCACCAGTTCATGCAGCTCTTGCAATGGAAAGTGTACTATGTGGGAGCACATGACGGCAAATGCAATACATAGTTCTATCTGTGCTCTCCCTTCAGCTTGGGCTGGATTGGCAGTTGCTTCTGGACCACTAGCCATCTTGGTCATATGGACCAGAAAACTGGCTATTGCCTTTCCAACAAACCCTTTCTCCTTAACATTTTTTCTACAATTAGAAATCTGTGATACCTTCCATTGAGTCATCCAGAGTGCAAGCTTGTCCTCTCCATTGACAAGCAAGGCTACATTACTCACCTTTGCATATAATTCCCATTGTCCTATTGGATCTCCAAACACTCCAAGGATGAATTGATCAAGTATCACTTTAACATCCGATCATGCCATTCGACCATGAGCAACTAGGCCAGGTCATGTACATAAGGTCAAATATTCAGAACACCATTTGATCGTGTAGAAATTTTGAGCGTGCATGGGCATGTTTCTTCATCACTCAATTTCCTATCAAGTTTTTTATCATTTTCTTATGGACAAGCATCTAAATCTCAATCTTCAACTACTCTTGTGTTGCCATCAAAGATGGGTGTATAGTGATCTAGTGCAATGCAACCGTTTTGTAAGCACTCAAACTTCAAAACAAAGAACATCTGAAATACACATGCAAATTTGCAATGATGGTGTAAATTAAACCACTCAAAAGCAACGTGCAACATGCAACATCATTAATGTTTCTACATAAATTTCACATGAGTCACAACTTCTAATCCTTAGAATAAACTACTAGCTTTTCAAGGTAATGGTATACTACATGAAGTAATTCATGATCTCATCGATATAATCCACTATTATAGCAATCCTTATGTGATCTACTATTATAGAATAAATTTCATAAAGTCACTATCGAGTGTCAATCTATTAGCTAGTGGAGGCAAGAATAGGAAACACATAACAGCATCACATAGCCAAGATGATCTAGATCAGCTTTGCCAATCACACATCCAATTGAGAAGAGTTATATTGGGAGGAACTGATTGGCAAAAGTAGGCCATCATCCGGATAAAACCCGGCTCTACTAACACCTATGTACATACATATAAGAAGATCAAAGTAGGGGGAACTGACTCACAGATGGAAGCCATCACCCATGGCTTCGATCTTTACTATTACGCACATCAATCGGCGAGGTGAATCCGATCGGCCGAACCAGATCACCTCTTGGACTACTGACACAGCCATAAGTAGGCATCTCTCCCTCTCTCTCTTTTACTCTCCCCCTCTCTATTTCCCTCTCTCTCTTTTACTATCCCGCTCTTTCCTCTCTCTCTCTCTCTCTCTCTCTCTCTCTCTCTCTCTCTCTCTCTCTCTCTCTCTCTCTCTCCCCCCCCCTCTCTTTCCCTCTCTCAAACAACCTACTAAGACAGTCAACCAGGCGAGGTGAATCCGACCGGCCAAGGCAGGTCATCACTTGGCCTGACAGACTGACACTAAAGGGTATAGAAGCTCACCAAAAGGCTAAGGAGAGATTGCGACAAAAGCAATAGGTTTTGGCAGGGCGGTAGTCATGGGAGCAGGGTCCTTTTATAGAATTTTGCCACTACATTGTGTGGTACTATCCTGCACCATGCGCTATGCCAATGTTCAGGATAGCATATCCTTCTAAATCAAACAATCTAGGGTGTCACACATGCTGATATAACATCTACTGCATGGTACAGGTAGGTTACCATGTGATATCTCGTGGCACCCTAAAAATAACCATGCAGTGTAGATGCAAGACCGCGTCGAGTAAATGATACCGCTTGGTATGGCATGATACCACGCAGTAGTTAGATCACGATACTGTGTGGTAAGATTATAAACCGTGTGATATGCTCCCAATTGAGCCAGTGTAAAGAACCACATTTTTTTGCATTTAGGTCATTAGGCCGCAATCTTTAATTGAAAACTACATATTTTTATTTTTAAAAACTTACTTTTTAAATCCGTGCTTGCATTCATGGATCCCGATATGCCACATTCCTGGAACATCAAGGATGATGATTCTATTGTTGAAAAGGTTCCCCAAGGTAAAGGGGTTGAAAGAAATATGAGCAAAGAGCAGAGAGAAATTTTTTTGTCCTCAATAGCTCGAGATGCAAAGATGGGTAGAGAGATATGAAGAGGCCAAAGCAAAATGAGAGGACGAGATTTAGAGTCATGCACAGGCAAAGGGTGCCATATCCACCAAACCTTGCTCTTCTCCTCATACACATGTCACATGATTGGCTACAATAAGCTCTTTATGAAGCCGAAAATGATGGAGAGAATGTAACCGATCGAGAGAGAGAGCTTGTAGTTGGATGTATGCCACATGTAAGTTTCTTACCTTTCTACTTAATTTGGGTATTTATGATCACAATCGTTGCAAAATTCATCCTCATTGTTTTATTCATGTTCTTTTGTAGTACAAAAAGTACAATGCATTATGGTCACATGAATGGCATTTTTGTGTGGAATGCATCGATTCAAGAAGAGTAACCTATGATTGTGGAGTCATGGCTAACTTTGTACAAGATAGACAAGCAAGTGCTTCTAATACCAATCTTCTCTCCTCTCAGTTAGATTATTGTGAGACCATACATGACATCTATGAAGTTGATTTTAGATGATTTAGTATTTTCATTCTTGATGTCAAATGGTTTAGAACTATCTACAATGGTCCCAATGCTATAGTCAGGAGAGATAACAGTGGTTTCTTTGCCATTAACTCCACTGGACCCCGATGAAAGTGATACTTTTGTTCTTTGAGAGAATTGTGAACAAGTATATACTAATGAATTGATTAAAAGCTAATATCTTCATTTTCAAACAATTATTAGTAGATGTTCATATATATATATATATATACATATACTAAATCATAAATTAATATAATTATTGTTTCTAATTTGCATCTTCAACATAGGTGGTCTTTCATTTGGATCATTTGGAACCAAGATGGTGGTACATAGTCCAAATTGCTCATCAAAGAAAACATCTTTCTAAAGATAGGAATGTAGATACAGAGATGCCAACACAAATCCAAATAATGATGCCGATGGATCTACGGAAGAGGATGAAGATGAGGGTATGGGCTAGGAAGAAGGTGACAATAATGACACTATAATGGAGGAAGGTGGAGATCATGACTTTGGGGAAGAAGAGGGAGAACTAGAGGATTAAGTCTTAGGTACAAATACAATAGGGGATGATGATATAGTTGATCAATTGTATGTAAACCTTGAGATAGACTTATTTGGTGCACAAGACAGCTCAAGACAAATCCGTTCATGTAAATGCTACTGATGGATTATTTTGACATCAACAAGACTTCTTGTCTTTAGCCCTCACATTTTTATAGTGACATTTTGTACATTTGTATGTTAAGTTTACCATCAATATAGTGTTTCGATCTCAATTTTGGTGGACATACTCCTATATTTTGTTATCTTTCAAAGGACTCAGCCTTTGGTCAAATTTTATTTTGGATCTCTTGGAAACAAAGTTTTGTAAAAACATTGGTATGGAAAATTTAACCCCGAGTCGGTATCAGTGATGGTGGAAGCATTGTCATAGTTTTGAGTATGTACGTCAGTATAGGCATTGTTTTATATCGATGCCTATATTGGCCTACATACCGACACTCATACTGACTGTAATTTCTTCTTCCACACTAGCACCTTCCCCGCCCGCCAACCATACCAATGATTTTCATGACTATGCCTACAAAGCATCAATAGACAGTGTCGAAATGTCGAAAAGAGACCTGTGCCTTGTAGTGAATGCAGAAGGAGAAATGCAAAAATGGAGATGCAAAAATATAGAAATACGAAAGGCAGAAATGCAGAAATGGAGATGCAAAAATGCAAAAATGCTAAATAGGAAATATAGAAATGGAGATGTGAAAATACAAGTACAAAAATGCAAAAACGAATATGCAAAAATGTAGGAATGGAAATGCAGAATTGTAGAAACAGAGACATGGAAATGTGGAAACGGAAATGCAAAAATGGAGATGCGGAAATGCAAAAATGCAAAAATAAGAAAAAAATGGAGATGCAGAAATGCAAAATGTGAAAATACGGAAGCAAAAATGAAGAAATATAGAAACAAAAATGTAAAAATGCAAAAATGGAGATGCGAAAATGTAGAAACGAAAATACAGAAATGTGAAAGCAAAAATGTGGAAATGCAAAAATAAAAATGCAGAAATGAAGATGTAGGAATGTGAAAATGCTTAAGTTAAAATGCAAAAATGTAGATACAAAAATGGAAAATGCGGGAATGGAAATGCAAAAAATGCAAAAATGGAGATGCAAAAATGCAATTAATGCAGAAATGGAA